>NW_025423100.1:0-111370 GCF_020497125.1 Mauremys mutica
GTCACCCCGGGCGCGGCTCGTGGCTCTCTCGGGAGAAAGGGGGCAGGACGGGAGAGGAGGGGGGTCCCCACGGGAGGGGGCAGCGGTAAATCCGAGGGGATCTCAGCCCCCCCTTTCTCTGCCCGCTCCTCGGGGGTCACCTGCCCCCCCCCCCCCCGGCCATGTCCGGGCTGCACCGACATTTCCCGCCCGCCCCTCCGCCCCAGCCCCGCCCGGCCCCACGCAGGGACCCCAGGGTTAATGAAGGGCTCTCCGGCGCGATCTGCGCATGCCAGAGCCCCAACGGCATCAACCCTTCTCCGGCCCGGGAGAGGCTCCAACGGCCCCGCGCGAGCCAGGCAGAGCCGCAGCGCCCAACGCTCCTTCACAGCCCGGTTCCGGCTCCCCGCTGACATCACTTCCGCTCCGGGGAGAGTCAGGAACTACATCTCCCAGCCTGCCCCGGGGCCATTTCCGCCCTCTCCGCAGCCCAGGGAAAGGAGGGCTCCAGCAGCTGTTACTGCGCATGCTCCGTGCGAGCCCCGCCGGGGCTGGGAGAACAAAGCTGCTGCTGCCGCCGCCTCCGCGTGAGCCGGGCCCGGGCTGAGCCGCTGCTGCTCCCCGGGGGGGGGGGTCTGTGCGGGGGGGCCCAGCCGGGGCGGGTTTCTCCAGCTGGGCCCCGCCCCCCGGGCTCTGCGGAGGCTCCCGGTGACCGAGCCCGGGGGGCGGGGCAGGTCAGGTCCCGGGCTCTGCGCGGTGCCCCCCCCCATCGCTGCCCCCGGGGGCCCGGAGCTGCTGCCGCGCTGAGGCCGGGAGGATCCTTCCCGCAGCGAGTCTGAGCCGCCCCCCCCCCTGGCTCTGCTGTGCCCGGTACCGGGGGGGTGAAGCGGGTCCCCCCGCCCGGTGCCCCCTTCCCCGCACGGGCGGAGCGGGGCAGCCGCGGGGAGAGAGCCCCCGGGAACGGGGCGGTGACCCCGGCTCCCAGCCCGGGGCAGGGCGCTAGGGAAGGGGGGGAGGGGACGGGAGAGGGTGTGAGGGGAAATTAGAGGGGGGGGCAGGTTCCCAGATCTCTGCCCCCCCCCCCGGCACACTCACTGCAGCGTCCCTGCCCAGGGTCACTTCCCTGTGACCGAGGTGAGGGGCAGAGAGAGGAAGAACCAGCCCCGGACTCTCCCTGTTCCCCCTGCGGCAGGAGTGCGCTGCCCTGGGGGCAGGGTCAGGGGGACCCCCCCCCCCCAAGGGGCTCCTTTGGGTCTGGTCTGGTCCAGGGTTTGATTCACACCCTGTTGCTGGGAGGGCTTCAAAATGTCTTGGTTGGTTCCTGCTGCTGGGGGGAGCACAAGGGGGACAGGAGGGGCCAGGGGCCAGGTCTGTGCTGCACTGTGGGGACTGAGCATGTTCCCAGCCTGGCAGAATCTACAATCTCTGTCTGCAGGGAAAGGGCCTGGGGGAATCGTGATGTGAAATGAACTGAAGCCTGTTCTGAAACCTCCACAACTGCCCTTCTCGCCCTGCCAGGCTGCAGAATGACGCCCACCTCTCGCTCCAGCTCGGCCCAGCCTCCCATGGGACAGGAGAAATGGCTGTAGTGGAGCCAGCTCAGGTAGGGGTTACTGGGGGGGTTGCTGGTGGGTTCCTGCTGGAGGGGGAGGGGCAGGAAATACTGAAGAGGTGGCAACTTCTGGGGAGTTAGGTCTGGAGGGGGCAGGGAATACCCTGGGTGAGGAAGGGGAGGGGGACAGAGTGTGATAAACCTGCTGGGACTTGTTAACATGGGCCTAGATCCTCAGAACAAATACTTGGGTGTTGGGGGAGAAAATTCCCTAATTTGTGAAACAGGAAACAGACAAAGCAACTCCCTGGGCGGGGCTGGGAAAACTGACCAGATTTCCAGTGCTGACCCCTCAGCCTGCTAGCCAGGGGCTGGTGTGACATGGAAAGGGGGCACCCAGCAGGGAGGTGTAGGGAAGATGTCCCGGCCCCTCACATCCAGCTGCTGGCAGTGGGGAGGGTGTTAGGGTTCCCTACCATGGGGCTGTGGCTGGACCCTACTGGGGGCTCCATCTCCTGTATCAGCCTCTGGCTAGTAGGTCTGTGGTGGTTCTGCTGGGAGAGACAAGGGGCTCTCACTTCGTCCCCTCACCCAGATGTCTCCTGGCTGCTCTCAGCAGTGTGGGGATAGGACTCTGCTGACTCTCTCAGAGCTTCCATTTGATTGGCTCCTTTCCTCCATGAATAGTGGGGCTGTGAGTGGGGCAGCAGGTACTGAGTGTTGGGCTCTCGCTCTTTCAGGGGCCGGTGACCTTCGAGGAGGTGGCTGTGTATTTCACCAGGGAGGAATGGGCTGCGCTGGACCCCGCTCAGAGAGCCCTCTGCTGGGATGTCATGCAGGAGAACTGTGAGAATGTGACCTCGCTGGGTAAGGGTTCCTGTCCCCTCGGTTTTTAGAAGGAGAAATGCAGAGTTAAGGTTCTTGCCACTCCCCCAATGCCACCTCTGCTCTGCCCTGTTTCAGCATCACCCCGACATGCCAGAGACACCCACACTAAAAAATGGATGCTTTTGCCGCTATAGCTGTGTCTGTAATTGAGCTTTGGCCAGCAGAGCCATGTTGGATGGGGTGCGTGTGTGCGCATGCGTGTGGGCACTTTTTCACAGCCTTAAACAATAGAGCTGGACTGGCAACGCTTTTAAGAGCTACCTAAGACCTACCTAACTAGTTCCTCGACAGACACCTGACACCTTTGGGTGAACGAATATGCGTGTACCTGGTCTGTGGGATCCTAGTAAAACATTAGGCACCCTGTGCCCTCTACCGGGTGGCATCAAGAGGTCCATGATGAGTCACATCCTCCTCCTCCTCCAGTCACTGCATTAGAGTGTCTTTAGAATGAGCCGGCTGACCCCCGTTCCAGCCTTCTGGTTGGGTTCCACGGGGCTCTGTCCTTGGGCCTCTTCTTTTTTTCCTCTGCACCTTATTTTTGGGTAATCTCATCAGCACACACACATTCAGCTACCATCTCTGTGTTCCTAACTCACAGTTCTGCCTCTCTGCTCCTGGCCTGTCTCCTTCTGTCGCAACTGAAATCTCAGCCCCCCTCTCTCTCTCATCTCCTCACTGATGTCCAGCCATCAGCTAACGATCAACAGCTGAAGCAAAGCTCTTAATATTTCCCCCAAGCCCTCCCCCCACCTTCTTTCTCTACCGCCGCAGACAGCACCATTGTGCTGCCTGTCACTCAGGCCCATAACTGTGCACATGGAGCTCCCTCTGGGGCCTCCTATCCAGGCTGTGCCTACATCTTGCATTTTCTCTTTGCGTAACATCCTTAACAATTGGCCTTTCATATCCATCCGCACAGCTACAGCTCTTAGTCATCCTCTCCTGTCTCAGTTACTCCAACATCCTTTTCTCTAACCTCACCTTGCGCATCTCCATTCAGAAGGAAAAAGCGCCCTCCTGGTCCTCGAACATGACTTATGAGGGAAGGTTGAAAGAACTGAGCATGTTTAATTTTGAGAAAAGAGTGAGTGGGGAACTGAGAACAGTCTTCAAATATGTCAAGGGTTGTTATAAGAGAGCAGTGATTAACTGTTCGTCACATCCACTGAAGGTAGGAGGAGAAGTAATTGGCTTGATCTGCTGCAAGGGAGGTTGAGGGTGGGTAATACAAAAACCTTTCCAGCGATAAGGATAGGGAAGTGCTGGAATGGATTACAAAGAGAGGTTGTGGAATTCTTGTCCCAGGAGGGTTTTAAGAACAGGTCAGACAAACTTCTGGCATATTTATACCTGATCCTGCCGCAGGGCGATGGAAATGGAGTAGATGACTTCTTGAGGTCCCTTCCAGCCTATATTAGAAGATTTTAGGATTCATTGCCTTAGCCCTTTGCTTTGATCATGTCTCCTGGTGGAGAATTCGGACCTCTTTTGTGGATCGGCTGCAGGTACAAATTTTGTTCCTAGAACCCTGAAAATCTGCAGATATCCATGGGCCATTTTTGCGGATCGCAGATCGGATGCGGATATAAATTTTGTATCCATGCAGGGCTCTACCTGTCTTACTTCTGTCTATACCTACAACTTAAATCTATTGCGTACACAGTGACTACATCTGAAATAACATATGAGATCACCATAACAATGATCAATGAATGATAAAACGAACTAATTGGCTCCATGAACCACGGAGACTCTTCCTTTTCCATCCCCACCTGCAAGAGCCGCCGTCTCTCTTCTCTGCATGTTCTTTGGATCTTCGAATTTGTCCCTCCTGAAGTCACATGGCCTGATTCTTATTTTTCACATTCTCCTTTGGCAGAAGAATTGGTCTGTGGCTCTTGAACTACACCATCTAATTTGCCAGCTTTCTCCACACACAGTGTTTTTTATGCTCCCTCCCTTTATACCTGACTCGCTAGGTTCCCTAATGCCGCAGGATGTGCTTTCCTGACATCTAATGCTGCTGAGATCCTGCCTTCAGTGATATCCCTGCCCTTCCTAGTCCTTACTCCACTGAACCCCCCAGCCCATGCTTCCTGTTCCCAGCTTCCCCTGGACTCTCTCTTTGGCTCTGGACCTGTCTGTCAGCAAGAAGCAGTGCCAGGGACACTTGCCCTCTGTCTGGAGTCTTCACTTTCTGGGAAATGCAGTTCCAGTCTCTGTTTTTTAGGAGCCTCTTTGATAATGAGTGTCTGGCTGTGTGTGTTCCCAGCAAAGATGGGGATAGTTAAATCCCTCCTAAGCAGAGTGTTCTGCACCTTTGAGCACCTGGGGAGCTTAAAAATGGACTGGGGTTAAACTAATAGAATGTTTTTTATGATGATAAATGGCCTATGAATTCCCCTGATCTCCTTTGTTTTCTTTCCCTTGAGCAGGGTTTCTAGTTTCCCAACCCTCTGTGATCTTCCAGCTGGAAGGAGGGGAAGAGCCGTGGGTCCTGGCTCTCCCTGGTTCAGTGGAAAGCGAGATCCTGGGAAGTCCCTGCACAGGTGAGGAAACATTAAACCATCCCAGAAACTGTAAGTGCCTGAGAGACCCCGCTGGGATTCCCCACACAGACTCTGTGAGCTCAGGACAGTCCCCAGCAGATCTCACTCCTGGCTTCCTACAGATGATGATTGACACCTTGGCTGGAGCTCCCTCCCTTCCTACTGAGTGTTTGGATGGGATGTGGACAGGGCCGGCCTTGGGGAAATGGCACCCTGGGCAAACTTGCATTTTGGTGCCCCTGGCTCCCATGGGCTCCTTAGGCAACCCACGTTCCCCTCCCCCCAACCTCTGCACTGTGTCCCTTTGCCCCAAATGCCTGCTCCCCCTCCTGCACCCCTAATCCCTACACCCCTTCATTCCTAAACTCTGCCCCCCCGTGCACCACAACACCTACCCCCTCCTGAGCCCCTAACCCCTGCACTGTGCCCCCTTCACCCCAGCCCTTGCACTCCACTCCTGTGCCGCAATCATTAATGATCTGGAGGATGGCGTGGACTGCACCCTCAGCAAGTTTGCAGATGACACTAAACTGGGAAGAGTGGTAGATACGCTGGAGGGTAGGGATAGGGTACAGAGGGACCTAGACAAATTAGAGGATTGGGCCAAAAGAAACCTGATGAGGTTCAACAAGGACAAGTGCAGAGTCCAGCACTTAGGGCAGAAGAATCCCATTCACTGTTACAGACTAGGGACCGAATGGCTAGGAAGCAGTTCTGCAGAAAAGGACCTAGGGGTTACAGTGGATGAGAAGCTGGCTATGAGTCAGCAGTTGCCCTTGTTGCCAAGAAGGCTAACGGCATTTTGGGCTGTATAAATAGAGGCATTGCCAGTGGATCGAGAGACGTGATCGTTCCCCTCTATTCGACATTGGTGAGGCCTCATCTGGAGTACTGTGTCCAGTTTTGGGCCCCACACTACAAGAAGGATGTAGAAAAATTGGAAAGAGTCCAGCAGAAGGCAAAGAAAAATGATTAGTGGGCTGGAGCACATGACTTATGAGGAGAGGCTGAGGGAACTGGGATTGTTTAGTCTGCAGAAGAGAAGACTGAGGGGGTATTTGATCGCTGCTTTCAACTGCCTGAAGGAGGGTTCCAAAGAGGATGGCTCTAGACTGTTCTCAGTGGTGGCAGATGACAGAACAAGGAGTAATGACCTCAAGTTGCCATGGGGTAGGACTAGGTTGGATACTAGGAAAAACTATTTCACTAGGAGGGTGGTGAAGCACTGGAATGGGTTCCCTAGGGAGGTGGAGTCTCCTTCCTTAGAGGTTTTTAAGGTCAGGCTTGACAAAGCCCTGGCTGGGATGATTTAGTTGGGAATTGGTCCTACTTTGAGCAGGAGGGTGGACTAGATACATCCTGAGGTCCCTTCCAACCCTGATATTTTATGGTTCTATGCAGCCCTTCCCTGCTACCCCCTGCACCACTCTCCTGTGCCCTCAACCCCTGCACTGTGCCCCCTTTGCCTCTAACCCCGGCATCCCCCTCCTGCACCCAAGTGGGGAACCTGACCTGGATGCACAAAGCAGCTGGCATTGCTGCTCGCTCCCCCACTGGACTGCTGCTCCCCCACCCCACACAGCCCTGGGGGGCTGGGAGAGGGGAGCAAGGAGCGACGTCAGGGCTTCCTGCACCCAGGTCACCTTCCCTGCAGGCTGCGTAAGGGGAGGGCAGGAGAGCAGCTGCTCCTGATGTCTCAGCACCGCCCAGGTGGGGAAGTGACCTGGATGCTGTGGGAGGGGGGCTCTGAGTGAGTGAGCGCGCTGTCTCTTTAAGAAAGATCTCAGGGTCAGGAGCCTGAACTAGGCTTGTTCAGACAGAAGCAGCTGCGGGCAGCTCCGGCCCCAGAGAGGCAGCAGCACACGCAGATTCCCCCTGTCCCGTCAACCCAGCTCAGTGGAAATCGGGTACCTGGGTTTGGGGGAGGGGATCACCCCGCCATCAATCAGCACCTCCCCCCCTGCAGAGCAGTCAGGAGGATGCTCCCAGTCGGGGGTGGACGGGGCGACTCCGGGGGTGAACAGGGGGTTTGGGGGGACAGGAACAGCAGCAGCTGCACACGTGGAGCAGGGCCGAGGAGGGGCCCCTCTGCTCTGGAGCAGTCACCTGACTCTGACGGCTGGTCGTCCAATTTCCCCCTGCAGCTCGGGTCTCTCCCACTCCCCCACGCAGCTGCTTATCTGCCTCCCTGTGCCGCTTTCATCAGCCCAGCGAGCCTCTCGGCAGCAGGTCAGGTGGGAATCCAAACCCTGCGCCCGGCACCCCCTTGGGTGGGGCACCTGTACGGCCCCCCCTAAAGGCCGGTCCTGGGTGTGGAGCAGAATTGATCCCCTCCACTGTCCCCTGTGGGGAAGAGTTAGGGGGAGTTGAGTCCCTGATTTTTATTTTCTGTCTCTCCAGCACTTACTTGGGTTTGCTCTCTGCCTTTCCGTCCCCAATTCTGAGATTTCTCCTCTCTTCTAGCAGGTGATGGGGTGGTGAGGGAGAGCGAGGAGCAGAATCCTCACCAGGAAGATGCTGAGCTCGCCGAAGCGCATGGGGAATTACTGCGAAGAGCCAAAGGGAGTGTGTCCAGCCCCCGTGAGCAGGGAAAAGCTGGTGAAAATTACCCCAGACCAGAGAGAGAGCAGGGAAACCACTCAGAGGAGAGAGTGGATGAACCCATTAATTGTCAGGGAACTCACAGGGACCTCAAGGAAACTATGTCCCAGGAGAAAATCCTCACGGAAAAGCGAGAGACTACGTGTAGTGAGTGTGGGAAAAACTTCCACTACCGCTCAGCCCTTATTCGACATGAGATAATCCACACGAAAGAGAGACCCTACGAATGCTGTGAGTGTGGGAAAAGCTTCAATCGTACCTCAGCCCTTAGTAGGCATCAGCGAATACACAGAGGAGATAAACCCTATGAATGCTGTGAGTGCGGGAAAAGCTTCACTCAGAGATATACCCTTAACTCTCATCAGAGAATCCACACAGAAGAGCGACCCTACGAATGCTGCAAGTGTGGGAAAAGCTTCACTCAGAGATCAGCCCTTATCGCTCATCAGACAACGCACACGGGAGAGAAACCCTACGAATGTTGCGAGTGTGGAAAAAGCTTCTCTCGGAGCTCACACCTTACTGTGCATCAGAGGATCCACACAGGAGAGAGACCCTATGAATGCCGTGAGTGCGGGAAAAGTTTCAGTCACTTCTCCTCCCTTATCTCTCACCAGAGAGTCCACACGGGAGAGAGACCCTACGAATGTTGCGAGTGTGGAAAAAGCTTCTCTCGGAGCTCAAACCTTACTATGCACCAGAGGATCCACACAGGAGAGAGACCCTATGAATGCAGTGAGTGCGGGAAAAGTTTCACTCACCTCTTCTCTCTTATCTCTCACCAGAGAGTCCACACAGGAGAGAAACCCTATGAATGCAGTGAGTGTGGGAAAAGCTTCTCTCGGAGCTCAACCCTTGTTACACATTACAGAGTCCACACCGGAGAGAGACCATATGAATGCTGCGAGTGTGGGAAAAGCTTTACTCATAGTTCAGGCCTTTCTAAACATCAGAGAATCCGTAAAGGAGATAAACTTCATAAAATCCTTCTCTAGAGCTGTCAGGAGATTTTTTCTTTAATTCTTTTGACAGTTCCCAGGTAGTGAGTGTTAAGGCTGTTTGCATCTTTTGCACACTGTAGTTCCTCAGCTCCCACACATGAGTTGCCCAATTTTGAAGCTTGCCCATCTTTGGGGTGGATCCTGTGGTCCTTTGAGTCAACCCCATTGTCCTGCGAGTCATTGGAGCGTGTGTCCTTTCTACCAGGAATGTCCATCATCCCAGGTGGGGGAGATGGGGGCTGTCTTCAACCAGCTACGTTGAGATAAAATCTACCTGGGTCTCATCACTGTGGTTGCCATAGAGTTAGCTAGCTTGAGTTCACTTTCCTGATGTAATAAGACAGCTATTCTTGCAGTAAAGACATGGGCTATGGATAGTCAGTGGGGTTATCTAGCACATTTCCTCCTGATCTGACCTAATCACTGTCACATTTCCTTGTCTAAACAAACCTGGAGATTCACATTTATACTCCTCCTGCCAGTGCAAAGTTATTGTTAGAGACGTCAAGTTCCTCTTTGAGGAGAGATTGTCTCATTCTCAGTTGTTCTCAATTACCCTGGATTGTGCAGAACAGCAGTTATTTTGTTGACTTTTTTTTCTCATTTAAAATATATTTAAATATGAAGAAGAGCTGGAGCAGTGTCAGGGAAATAAGGGTCATTTTAGGCTCTGTGACACTGGAAGGAGATAGGGCGACTCAGACATTCCATCCTTCCCCATCACCCCATATCATGTTGGTGGGGGTGACAGGGCAGAAAGAGAGTCCCCGAGATAGGACAGACTTTTCTTCTGGGCTGAGTGTGTGGTTGGATATATTGACGATATTGCTGGGTGGGTTAGGGGTACCACGGTTGTGGCCCCACATAGCAGGTAAGAGTTTAGACAGCTTACAGTCATTTTTCCTTTGTAGAGAGGTGAAGTGAGTAATGTAGATCTCCTGTCTTATTTTAGTGAAGTCCGTTTGTATGGATAAATGGACACAAATCAGATGTTAGGAATGGCAATATTCAAAAACCTGTAGGAGAACACTTCAACCTCCCTGGCCACACAATAGCAGATCTTAAGGTGGCCATCCTGCAGCAAAAAAACTTCAGGACCAGACTTCAAAGAGAAACTGCTGAGCTTCAGTTCATCTGCAAATTTGACACCATCAGCTCAGGATTAAACAAAGACTGTGAATGGCTTGCCAACTACAGAACCAATTTCTCCTCCCTTGGTTTTCACACCTCTGCTGCTAGAACAGGGCCTCATCCTCCCTGATTGAACTAACCTCGTTATCTCTAGCTTGCTTCTTGTTTGCATATATATACCTGCCCCTGGAAATTTCCACTACTTGCATCCGAAGAAGTGGGTATTCACCCACGAAAGCTCATGCTGCTAATTGTCTGTTAGTCTATAAGGTGCCACAGGATTCTTTGCTGCTTGTATTGTAACAGGAGGCTATTCAGTAGATTATGTCTTTTCAAATGGTACCTCACAAGCCCTACAGTGATAAATGAAGGGGAGGGGAGGGATCTCCCTTTTATAAACACCCAGCCAGCCAGTTGGCTGTAAAATCCCTGTTGGTGCGAGTTCTCTGCTTGCTTTACCTCTAAAGGGTTAACAAGCCAACAGGGTTTAAAAAAAAAAAAAGTATTGGGGACCTGACCAAAAGAGCCAATGGAAAGGCTAGAACTTTGTTAAATGAGAAAGTAACTTTCCCTTTGTCTGTTGTTCTCCGGAGAAGGCGACACAGAGTAGCAATGCTGTTTATGGCTTGAAGCAGGTATGAAAATTCATCTTCCATACCTAGAAGAAATGATTTGGCCAGGGAATGTTTAGACAGACACAATCAGGTTTATTTTTTAATTTTGGCTTTTGGATCTACTCGGTGCTGTCCCAGATGCTTTTGTTTGCTTGTAAGCTTTAAGCTGAACCCTCAAGAAATCTGTTTTGGATGCTTACAAAAATTTTCTTTTAAGATCTAGCAAAAGCCTAAGTTCCAGATGTATTGTTTTCCTTTTCAATTTTAATAAAATTGACCTCTTTTAAGAACAGGATTGGATTTTTGGTGTCCTAAGAAGTTTGTGTGTGTTGTTTGATTAGCTGGTAGCCACAGCTAATTTCCTTTGTTTTCTTTCTCAGCTCTTTCCTGGAGGGGAGGTGAAAGGGCTTGAGGGTGCCCCAGAAGGAAGAATTCTCAAGTGCTCCTTCCTGGGTCCAAGGGTTTGGGGTTTTTTTGCATTTGGGTGGTGGCAGCATTTACCAAGCCAAGGTCAGAGAAAAGCTGTAACGTTGGGGCTTTAATACAAGCCTAGAGTGGCACAAATTCATTTGTAGAATCCTGTCGGGCCCCCACTTTCTGCACTCGGAGTGACAGAGTGGGGATTCAGCCCTGACACATACTATGAACAAACTTGATCATAATTTTCTAGAAGAGTGAACATAGGGGAACAGACTAGCACAGTGTCTGTGTGTTCCCAACATATATGTGGGTATTATAGTCCCTCACAAGAAAGGTGTTCGGCATCTTCAAACACCTGAGGAACCGGTCCTGGGAATTGACTGGTTTATTAAGTGACACTGTATGGAATTGAGAGACACTTTATATTATTATTATTATATTATAAATACTGTGGCAAATTGCCGGTACTGTTATGCTGGGTCTCGCGCTTTCTCTTCTTTGGGGAAGGTTCAGGGCACCATTGCTTGCCTCTGAACCGGTATTTTAATTACCCCACTAGTGTCCTTGAGGAGGGGAGTGGAGAGGGAGGGACCTGGGCCCGCCCTCTTCTCCAGGTCCCAACCCAGGGGCCCTGAGGTTAGTGGTGAACCACTTGAACTGGCGGTTCCTTCCCCTGGGCTACTTCCCTCTCCTGCCCTTCAGCTTGTGGAGGGGCTTCTTGCCCTCCTTCTACACAAGCCAGGTGCCCCTTACCTAGGGTTTTTGGATTTCTCAGCCCACCGCAGCACTCCTCCAAACTTTCCTTTTTGTCTCTCTTCAAAACTGTTCTCTGCTCCAACCAAACCTTCCTGCTCCAACTCTCACACTGTCTGACTGAAGCAGGGGTTTTTATCACCTGACTGACTGCTGGTGCTCTAATTGGCTTCAGGTGCTCTAGTTAATCTATAGCAAACTTTCTTCCCTCTGCAGGGAATAAGGCTCCCTGCTAACCCTCTCCTGCTGCCCTCTGGCCATGCTGTATCACACTGTGTACTGAGAACTCCAAGGCTTTTCCATGCCATGTGCTGTGAAGCTTGTGTTTGGGACACAGGAATTAGAAGCCACTTGGCAAAAGGAATATAAAGGGCAGCTGCATCATCTCCATTTTGTCTTCAATTCCTCTTCCTACCTCTGGAGCAATTTCTCTACAAACTGAAGGCTTGAACAAAGGACTGAATAATGTGGATGTGTACCAGAGAGCCTTTCAAGCCAGAAACTCACCAATACTGCTAAGAACCAGATGTATAGATTTCTGAATGTGTCTGACTGCTTTCCCATTTAACAACTCCCTATTTCTTTTTCTTTTATAATAAACCTTTAGTTTAGATGCTTTCTTGCTTATAAACCTTTAGTTTAGATGCCAATGATTGGCTGGCATCGTAGTATTTTGAGTAAGATCCAAACCTATACTGACCTGGTAATGTGGCTGACTCTGGGGTCAGAGGAACACTTTGCTTATGTGAGCCGGGTTTTTAAATAACCTCTCCCTGTGCTGGACCTAGGTGCTGATTAGGAGCCAGAGAACTGGGATGCAGTAAAGGGGGCCGTGTGATTTCTTTTTTCAGTTTCTCAATAACCAGTGTGGGGGATCAGAAGCACAGTTGGTGACTGGTCGGTGTGTTTAACTTCCGTGTTATCCACCAGTTTGGGGAGCCTCTGCTCTCCCTTTTTTAGCCTGCCCTGGTCTTGGCATTTTCAGTGAGGACTAGCCCAGGGACACCGGGTCACACCAAGTATTAAAGTTAAATTAATAGAATGTTTTTTATGACAAAGTTTTATGAAATCAACGGAACCCCTTTGTTTTCTTTCATCTGAGCAGGGTTTCCATTTTCCAAACCTGATGTGATCTCCCAGCTAGAACAAGGGGAAGAGCCGTGGGTCTCAGACCTGCAGGGTTCAGAGGGAAAACAGACCCTGAGATCTCCCTGCAGAGGTGAGGAAACATTAAACCAACTCTGAGTGTGAAAGTGCCTGAAGGAAACATCTGGGATGCCCTACGAAGCCCTTGAGAGGTGTCTCAGTTCATTATAGTTGCCAGCAGGGGTCATATCCTCAGGGTAACTATAGCTCATGGCTTCCCGTAGATTCTAGCAGACACCAGGCAGTAGCTTCCTCCCTTCCCCTTGAGAATTTGGATGGGATTTGAAAGCCAAATTGATCCCCTCCTCTCTCCTGTTTTGGGGAAGAGTATGGGGGAGTTCAGTTTGTGATTTTTATTTGACCTCCCTCCAGCACTTAGTTTGTTTTGGCTTTTCACTTTTCATCCCTGTTTGATGTTTCTGTCTTTTTCACAACAGGTGATGCAATGGCATGTGAGAAAGAGGAGCAGAATTCTCAGCAGAAAAATGTTCAGCAAGTGGATAAACACAGAGCATTATTGCAAAGATCAAAAAGCAATGTGTCCAGGAGTCATGAGGAGGAAAAGTCCTGTGAGATTCAGCACAGACCAGAGAGAGAACAAGGAAACCAGCCGGGGGTGAAAATGGGTAAACGTATTTCCTCTCAGGGAACTCAGAAGGACCTCAAGGAAACCACAACAAAGCAGGAAATCATCATTGGAAAGAGAAAAAATACATACACAGTGTGTGGAAAAAACTTATGTGACTACTCAGCCCTTCTTAATCATCAGAGAATCCACACAGGGGACAGGCCCTACGAATGCCGTGAGTGTGGGAAAAGCTTCACTCAAAGATCAAACCTTTCTAGACATAAGAGAATCCACACAGGGGACAGGCCCTACGAATGCCGTGAGTGTGGGAAAACCTTCATTCGCAGATCAGCCCTTTTTACCCATCAGAGAATCCACACAGGGGACAGGCCCTATGAATGCCGTGAGTGTGGGAAAACCTTCATTTACAGATCAGGCCTTTCTCGGCATCAGAGAATCCACACGGGGGACAGGCCCTACGAATGCCGTGAGTGTGGGAAAACCTTCACTCGAATATCAACCCTTTCTGTTCATCAGAGAATCCACACAGGGGAGAGGCCCTATGAATGCCGTGAGTGCGGGAAAAGCTTCTCTAGCAGCTCAGCCCTTATTCAGCATCAGAGAATCCACACAGGGAAGAGGCCCTATGAATGCCGTGAGTGCGGGAAAAGCTTCTCTAGCAGCTCAGCCCTTATTCAGCATCAGATAATCCACACAGACGAGAGGCCCTATGAATGCCGTGAGTGTGGGAAAAGCTTCTCTAGCAGCTCAGCCCTTTCTAAACATCAGAGAATCCACACAGACGAGAGGCCCTATGAATGCCGTGAGTGTGGGAAAAGCTTCAATCGCAGCTCAGCCCTTTCTGTTCATCAGAGAATCCACACAGGGGAGAGGCCCTATGAATGCCGTGAGTGTGGGAAAAGCTTCTATAGCAGCTCAGCCCTTTCTAAACATCAGAGAATCCACACAGGGGAGAGGCCCTATGAATGCTGTGAGTGTGGGAAAAGCTTCTATAGCAGCTCAGCCCTTTCTAAACATCAGAGAATCCACACAGGGGAGAGGCCCTTTGAATGCCGTGAGTGTGGGAAAAGCTTCACTCACAGCTCTCACCTTAATGGGCATCAGAGAATCCACACAGGAGAGAGGCCCTATGTATGCCGTGAGTGTGGGAAAACTTTCAATCACAGCTCGCACCTTCTTACCCATCTCAGAATTCACACAGGGGAGAGACCCTACGAATGCCGTGAGTGTGGGAAAAACTTCATTTACCGCCAGCAGCTTATCAGCCATCAGAGAATCCACACAGGTATGAGACCCCATGGAAGCAGGGAGTGTGGGAAAACCTTGTCTTGCCACTGAGCCCATGTGAGCCATCAGAGAATCTGCAAGGGGGATCAACACCACAAACCCTCTAGGGCTATTGATACTTTCATACTTTTCCTGATTCCCACAGAGTAACTTTTAAAAGCTGTTTGAACTGCATGAAGCACCGATATCCCTCAGCTTGGCCAGATGAGTTGCCCATTTTTGCATTTTGCAGTTTGACCTCTTTGAGGTGGACCCATTTGTCCTTTCTATCAACTCCATTGTCCCATGAGTAATTCAAGTGTGTCCTTCCCATAAGAAACAAGGGAGCATCACAGTTATACCATTCCTCCTATTGCAGTTATTGTTAGAGTCACCAATGATACATATTGTATCATTGCCAATTGTTCTCACGTTGCTCTGGGTTGTGCTGAAGAGCAGTTATCATGGGAACTTTTCATATTACATTTAAAAGAAGAGGAGCAGGGGCAGGAAAAAAGTGTCATTTCCGCTTCTGTGATACTGGAAGGAGATGTAAAAAGCGACAGAGTCCTGTGGCACCTTATAGACTAAAAAATGTTTTGGAGCATAAGCAATATACCAAAACCTACAGGATAACACTTCAGTCTCCCTGGACACACAATCGCAGATTTAAAAATAGCCATCCTGCAGCAAAAAAACTTCAGACCCAGACTTCAAAGAGAAATTGCTGAGTTTCAGTTTATTTGCAAATTTGACACCATCAGCTCAGGATTCAACAAAGACTGTGAATGGCTTGCCAACTACAAAGGCAGTTTCTCCTTCCTTGGTGTTCACACCTCCACTGCTATAAGAGAGCCTCATCCTCCCTGATTGAACTAACCTTGTTATCTCTAGTCTGATTCTTGCTTGCATATTTATACACGCCTCTGGAAATTTCCACTACATGCATCTGACGAAGTGGGGATTCATCCACGAAAGCTTATGCGCCAATACGTCTGTTAGTCTACAAGGTGCCACAGGACTCTTTGTCACGTTGTACAGATCTGGACTAACACAGCTACCTCTCTGATACTTGAAAGGAGATGGGGTGACTCAGAGATTCTCTCCTTCCCCATCACGGCAAAACTTTTACCTTTTGACTGAGCCAGACAGAGTTTATCGTCATCACATTCTACCCCTCCACTTCTCAAAATGTCATATGATGAAGTGTTCTCAGTTGTCTGTGCTTGGAGATGATGCTTTGACTTATTTAATCCTGTACCAGAGTTGCTATGACTCGAGATGAAAGTATCAAAGGCCTGGAAGGGGAATTCAAATGGATCCTAAATACAGTGTCATCATTTAGAGTTTAAATCCCAGGTTCCATCTATTGGTAAAGCCAATTCTGGCAAGGTAGCTGTTTTTTCCTCCATTATGGGGATGCTGGGATACTAAACATGTTGTAAATAACATAACTGACTATGGAGACAGTGCTGAGCGAAGCAGGTTTGAATGGATCAGAGGATAATGTGATGGGAGAATCTCTTGTCCTGATTCTAAATAATGAGATGTAACCTGCTCTGGAATTTCAATTTACACTTTCATTGTCATGTATTCTATCTCTCTGTGATCTGGGTTTCTATCTTTCTTGATGGCTGCGTGGTCGCACAATTAAATATTAGTTCAGCTCAGATTTATTGGAGAATTTAAGACAAATGACCATTTGCTAAAGTCATCATTTCTCCCTTCAGCTTTGCTTTTTCCCCATATCTCCATGATGACTTGGAGACAATTCAAGTGCAGTTCTGTCAACAGGAGAGAACTCTCCAGTTTACTGGCCATGGTAACAAAGACACAGCAGTGATTTAAAATCTCCATTCAGAAATGGTGAACAGCAGACCCCCCACTAACTGAGGGAAGTGCATATGAGCACAGTGTAGTTCAGTTATTTAAATCAATATTGTCTCAGATGGCTATGTTGGCAGGAGAAGCTCTCCTGCTGTTGTAGTGCTATCTACACAGGGGATTAGAGCTGTGTAACTACGTTGTTCAGCTGTGTTGATTTTTCACACCCCTGAGCAATAATTATACCGATAAATGTCTGTAGTGAAGACCAGACAGTTTTCTCTTGTGTTTTATGCATTTACATCACTTCTCCCTTACCTCCTACTTCTTGGAAAGATTTAAAGTGTGAAAAGAGAGGTATTTTTCCTCATGATGCAAACATTCCCACATAGGAGATGCCTTCCACCAACACGCATGGCAGAAGAACCAGAGATATATGAACTCTCAGAAGTGTTGGGACAAACCACAACTTGAGCCATGGTTCAGTTGTTGGCAATGGGGATTAAAAGAAAACTAACATATACGACAAGGATTTGTGATCTTTGAATATATTACTGTTACTAGTGAAAATGAAATTATAGGTGAAGTTATTGGTTAAAGAGTAAGACACTAATTGTTTGATAATCTGAATTATTTTGGAAAACTGAAAGTTGTCTTCTTTTTTTCTTTTTTCAGTCATACAGGAAATGATGGCTAATCTTCAAAAGTTAATTTGATTTAATTTACCCCCTGTAGTGTAAGGAGTTCTGGTAGAAAACCTCACTCCAAAGGTTGGGGTGGGAGAATAGGTGTTAGCGTGTAGAAGAGAATATTGGGCCCGTATAGATTTTATTTTTTTGTAAATTTCAAATAGAGCATATTTTACTGAACTTCAAAGTCAATTTCTATTAAAGGAAAACTACCAGAGGAGACAATGTGTATAAGTTTTTACCCTGTAAACGGGTCGACTGACCCCTGCGGCGCCTCCTGCTGGTTACTCTGGGAATTAGCTTTGTTCAGCACCGGAGCGCCCTCTGCAGGCTGGTGATCCACCTGTTCTCAGGCCCCCGTGTCCCTCCCTGGACCTGGTGCCCCTTTTCTCCGGGGTGCTGCCCCCTGGCAGTAACCCCTTTTCGCTCTGGGCTTCCCCTTTTGTCTCAGGGAACCCCCACCCTCTATCCCTACCTTGCCTCAGTATGTGGCTACTGTCAGTCATTGTCTAGCCCCACACCCTGGGGCAGACTGCAGTATCAGCCTACTCATCATTGGCAGGGTTGGGTTTGGACCTGCTGCTTTGGCCTACCCCTGGGCTGCCCTCTGCAACCCCCAGTACCCGTTGGCCTTGTGCTAGGCCGCAGCCTGGGGCTTTCCTGGCTAGAGCTCCTCAGCTCCTCAGCCTTTCCCCGGCCCTGCTTCACCCTAGGTACTTATCTCAGCTCCTAAGCAGCCAGGCCCATCTCCCTCTGAAGGCAGAGAGAGACTGTCTGTGCTTCTGGCTTCCCTGGGCTTCTTATAAGGCCCTTGGCTCAGTTTGGGGCGTGGCCCCAGCTGCAGCCACTTCCCCAATCAGCCCAGCCTAAAGGCTGTTTTCTTGAGCCTCAGCCCCTTCCCAGGGCTATTTTTAACCCCTTCAGGGCTGGAGCAGGGGTCCACCCTGCTACATACCCACTTACACTGTAAGGGTCACTGACTTCCCCACTTCTCTAATTTGCAAAGGAAAGGCCTGACATCTGTCACAGGATGTGTCCAGCAGGTAGGAAACTGCAGTTGTCAACCATCAATACCAAGGAAAAGGCTGAAGTCCACTGCCTTTCATATCAAAAAGCCATCTAAAGGCTGGTCTACACTGAAAAGCTATGTTGAAAGGGGTGTGAAAAATCCACTCCTCTGAGAGAAGTAGTTCATGTGAGCTGAGCCCCAGTGTAGACAGTGTTAGGTTGTCAGAAGAATATTTCCAGTGTTTGAAGGGTAGACACAGCTTTAGACAGGTTGATCCCCTCTGGGAAGCGAGTCATGACATCAATTCCAATTTTGACCCATCTCCCTGTAGGTGAGAGAGCTGCTAGTATGGAGGGCTGAGCCAGGTATCCAATCACCTGGTTCAACTGAGGGAAAAGCTCTTAGTACCCATCAGTCCAAAGACTGAGGGAAATGGAGATTTCCAACCATTGTCATTTTAGTATTTTATTGTTCCTCTCTCTGTTTTTTGTGCTGGCCTTTCTGTTATATCAGAGTGTGGCTGTATAGCTCAGTGTATGTGTGATAAAGGCTCTTTGGTGCTAGTTGGCAAAGAGGTCAGAGTAATTCACAAGAAACTCCTGTCTCAGACCCGACAAACTCATCCCACCTAATGCACTGATTTTTATGATATTTATCCAGGAAGCATAACAGTGAGATCTGTACTGAAACCTTGTAAATTATTGTTACTCCTGATCACTTCAAGAGGTGGGTATGAGTCCTGTTGAAGGAGTAATGTAAGTATATGGAACATTATGCCCATATAGTATTGTCATGAAAGTGAGTCATCCCAATCACAGGTCTTGTTGGGGACAGCCCATTCAAGTGGGAGGGAATTGTCACCCGTCCCTTGCTAGCCAGTTATGCGATGTATTGCTGCATTGTCAGCCTTTGCACCAGCCCAGAAAAGCCAATGGAAAACTATCAAAGACAAATTATAGACATCGAAACCCTGTGGAAGTGAAAAGGACAATATGACAATGAGGAAATGGTCCTTCCTGTGAATATACACAAAAGACTGATTCAGTTTATGACAGGGTGGAGAGAAACACTCTGGGTCCATTCACCAAGGAGATCACTAATGACCAGTGGTGCTTCAAGAAAGGCAGAGGCCTGGCTCCTAGGGACTAGCAATCACTGCAATAGACTGTCACCTCACACGTCAGTCTATTTAGATAGGGAAGGGAGCTATTAAAGTGTAGGTTGCATTTTGTGATTTTGTTTTGTTGGTAATGGTTGGTTTCCATCACTCACATTTGTTTCTTTTTAAAACTCTGTCCCGTGGTAAAGAAATTTTTGTTTGTTCGATAACTGTGCTCAAGTGCTGTGTGTGATACCAGTAAAACTGGTAACCTGGGATGTACCATTGCTTTGGGCAGAGAGGATCTGGGATTTTTCTGAGCCCTGGTCTAACCTAGGGGAGGGGATCGATCTAAGTTATGCAACTTCAGCTACATGAATAACGTAGCTGAAGTCGATATACTTAGATCGACTTACTGTGGTGTCTTCGTCGCGGTGAGTCGACTGCTGCAGCTCCCCCGTAGACTCTGCCTGCGCCTCTCACTGAGCTGGAGTACAGTCGAGGGGAGAGCACTCGGGGATCGATTTAGTGCATCTACACTAGATGCGATATATCGACCCCCGCTGGATCGATCGCTGCCCGCCGATTCGGCAGGTAGTATAGACATACCCCGAGTATCTGGTGATCGGAGCTAGACCCCGGAGGGGGACACATTGAAGGAACTCAGGGGTTAAGGTGTCTCTATTGTCAACTGTCAGGGCTGCTGTGGAGGAGGGTGCTTGAGTGCCTGACAGGCTGGTGAGCTTGGTCGCTAACATCCAGCTGCCAAAAGTCCTTCTTAGTAGTGGCAGGTGGCAACAAGGAGACTCACAGCCCTCAGCACCCTTAGAATGGTCACAATGTGCATCTATGTTGATCCACCTGTCAGATCCACACAGGGAAAGCTCCCTATAGCATAGCTCCCTCAGTCAAAATAGCCCTAAAACTCTGCCCTATGAAATCATGGAACATGTGCTCTTCGCTCTGTGAAAGCATGTAAAGAATCCAAACACTGGAGAGTTTGGGCCTGTCATAAACAGATAGTTAAGGGTTAATGTCTCTTTTACCTGTAAAGGGTTAAGAAGCTCACTAAACCTGGCTGACACCTGACCAGAGGACCAGACCAGATACTTTCAAATCTTGGTGGTGGGAAGTCTTTTGTTTGTGCTCTGTTTTGTTGTTGTTCGCTCTTGGGACTAAGAGGGACCAGACGTCCATCCAGGCTCTCCAAATCTTTCTGAATCAGTCTCTCATGTTTCAAACTTGTAAGTAATTAGCCAGGCAAGGCGTGTTAGTCTTATCTTTGTTTTCTCAACTTGTAAATGTCCCTTTTTTTTGCTGAAAGGAGTTTACCTCTGCTTGCTGTAACTTTGAATCTAAGTCTAGAGGGGGTTTCCTCTGGACTATATGAATCTAAGTACCCTGTAAAGTATTTTCCATCCTGATTTTACAGAGATGATTTTTGCCTTTCTTTCTTTAATTAAAAGCTTTCTTTTTTAAGAACCTGATTGATTTTTCCTTGTTTTAAGATCCAAGGGGATTGGGTCTGGACTCACCAGGGATTGGTGAGGGGAAAGGGGGGGGGGAATGGTTAATTTCTCCTTGTTTTAGGATCCAAGGGGTTTGGATCTGTGTTCACCAGGGAATTGGTGAAGCCTCTCAAGGCTGCCAAGGGAGGGGAAAGTTTTGGGGTAACAGAGTGCCCCAGACACTGACATTCTGGGTGGTGGCAGTATACCAGATCTAAGCTAGTAATTAGGCATAGAAGTGTCCATGCAGGTCCCCCACATTTGTACCCTAAAGTTCAAAGTGGGGGAAAAAACCTTCACATGGTGAGCAGCGGTGTGAATTATTTTTTCTCTCCTTTCTAGCTGCTTAGAAAGCTGCCTGAGGGCAGAGGTGTTAAGTTTTTTAACAAGGGTCTTTGTTAAGAGGAGGCTTCAAGCTGTAAGCAAGCAGACAGCAAAAGGAATTTACAAGCTGAATTGTTTTTTCTTTCTACTTCTTGGGTATAGCTAGTGTGATAGACCCAAGCCAGGTGGGTATAGCAGAAGGCAGATATACTGGCCACTGGATTAACAATTTTCTGTTCCCTGACTGACCAGAGCAGGGGCTGCACCAGGCTAATGAGAACACCTGACTCTAATTAAGCTGTAAAGAGTCAGGTGAGGCCATTCAGTTAATGTGACCACCTTACTCTGATTAAGGCCCTGCTGATACTATACAAAGGGCTCACTCCAGTCAGGCAGGGGATCCAGGGAGCCAGAGGAGAGGAAGAGCGGCTGAAGGGCTGGTTAATGAAGACACCCTCAAACCATCGTTAAGGGAGCCCTAAGGTCAGGGTGAAGAAGGGAGAAGCAGGAGAGCTGTGGGGAACTGGCCCAGGGAAATGTAGCAAATCTGGCAATGAAAGGTTTGCTGCCAACAACTGCTACCATTAGGGTCCCTGGGCTGGAACCCGGAGTAGAGGGCGGGCCCGGGTTCCCCCCAACCCACCACTACAGGAACAGCTCCTGGAAGGGGAAGTCAGGTCCCTGTCAGGACAGGAGGCTGAACAGAGACTGTGGGGGTTCTCTCACCAACCTCCTTGCAGCCTATGATGAAAAGGGCTCAGTAGACTGTAACCCTGGCCCTAGAGAGAGAAGAGCTACGTGGAGGGTCACAGTGAGCCACTGAGGCAGCATAAACCGCCTAGAAGCGCAGGACCCACCGGAGCAGGGTCAGAGCTCTGCCACACTAGTTAGAAAATCTCTGTTAACCAAGCAGCCCTGAGCTGAGTGCATTCCAGTCAGTGAGCTGCAGAGGGGTGTGGCCAGCACAAGAAAGCAGAAAAATGAGTACCAAGGAAGCAGTTAAACAGGAACTGGCTAGACTGGACACAGAAGAGAAAGCCAAAGAAGCTGACCACAAAAGAGCTATGGAGATGAAACAAAAAGAGATGGAGATGGGAGAAAAAGAGATGGAAGAGAGAGAAAGCATGAACTGGACTTAGCAAAGGCTAAGCAGGATGGACCAGCCAACCCTAACAACCCTTCTCCAGGTACTGTTTCCCATCCCAGAAAATTTCCCACCTACAAGGCAGGTGATGATACTGAGGCCGCCTTGGAAAATTTTGAAAGGGCCTGCCTTGGGTACAGCATCTCTGCAGACCAGTACATGATAGGGCTGAGGCCACAGCTCAGTGGACCCTTAGCAGAGATGGCAGCTGAAATGCCTAAGGAACACATGAACGATTATAATCTTTTTCAAACCAAGGCCAGAATCAGAATGGGGCTAACACCTGAGCATGCCCGTCGGCGGTTCAGAGCCCTAAGGTGGAAACCAGATGTGTCATTTACCCAACACACCTACTGTTGAGAATATTTTGCTAGCTTGGCAGTTGGTAGTGTGGGAAGCTAAGATGTTTAGGTTTTTAGGATGGGTTAATTAGGCTTTGAGCTTTGTTTTGAGAAGTTGGCCTTGGCTAGTTCTATGAAGTTACAGCTGCGGGTGTGTTAAATTTGTTAACCAATTAGCAACTGCTTGCTTGCCTGCTTTAAGAGTATAAAGAGCATGCTGGAAATGAATAAAGTACTCTCTGCTTATGATCACATGGGTTGTCAGACTCTGTCCCTGCTCCTCTGCGATGCAACAAATGGTGACCCCGACGTGATTGAATGAGGACAGTGTTGGTGGCCTGAACTGAAAAGAAGAAAAGGAGGCGCACCTGAGTCTCAGTGTCGAGCGGCTAGGAGCCGCAGGGCGTCCGAAAAGAGGGGCGCACCTGAGCTCAGTGTCGAGCGGCGGCCGCAGGGCGTCCGAAAAGAAGGGCGCACCTGAGTTCAGTGTCGAGCGGCTAGGAGCCGCAGGGCGTCCGAAAAGAGGGGCGCACCTGAGCTCAGTGTCGAGCGGCAAGCCGCAGGGCGTCTGAAAAGGGAGGCACACCCCAGCCCAGAGGTGAGCAGCTAACATGGGAACCGCTGCATCAGCGGAAGAAAGGACGGTGCATGAATATTTGATGCGCATCGCGGAGCGGCAGGGAGAGAAGCTCCCCTCTGATAAGTTATCCCGTCTGCTGCGGTGGGGACGGAGAAGGGGACTTTCTGTTCAACCAAGTACAATTTTTGATAAAACTGTTTGGGAGCGGCTAGGCTCCGAGCTTTGGAAGTCGGTGGCTCGGGGCGATAAGGAGGCCTTCTCCCTGAGTCCAGTATGGAATAAGGCGAAGGAGATAGTAGAAACTCTCGCGGCCGAGGCAGGAGTGCAGGCGGCCCTTTCTGAGCTTTGCCGCCCAACGCCCGGAATGCCTTCTGTGTTGCCGGTTGGAGCCAGAGAGTTTTTCGGTGGTGAGGACACGGTGATACCTTTGGCTTCCAACCCCTACCCTATGGATGATGTTGCCCCTCCTACGGCCCCACTACCCTCCAATGTGGCTATCGGCCCCGACATGATTGATTCTGCTACGGTCCCGTTACCCCCCGATACGCCCGAGCCTATGGAGACAGCCTTGCCGTACGCACCCCCTCCAAAGCCATGCCGTGTCCACGGGGCCTGGGGGTGCCACGATTGCGGGGGGACAGAAGAGGCTCGGGTGGAACATGTGCCATCGAACCCATATCCCGATTTGACTACGTTTCCTCAGTTTACTCAGTCTGATGCCTTCTATAAGGAGATGGAGCGCCAGGGTCGACAGCTGCAGCATATATGTGACAAGTTGGACCAATTGGAAGGTCTTCCACCTGGATCATCGCGATCGCATCTTCACAAGTGCTTTCATTCGACTCGCCCCCCCGCCCCGCCTGGCCCCGGGGACCCTCCACCTGGAGACCCTCCGGATCCGGTACAGCGTTGGCATGGGGTTTTAAGAGAAGCCATCCTTGAAGGTTTAACACCCGAGGCCTTTCCGGTGATTACGCCAGATCCTCAACACCCTAATCATAGACGGTGGGCCCCTTTGGACTGGAAGTTGATCCGTGAGGCACAGAAATCGATCATGGCTTATGGACTAGATAATCCGTATGTACAGTCTATCATTGAACAGGTATTTGCTGGCCAAGCAATGTGTCCGTACGATGCGATTAAGCTAGCTGACATGCTTCTTACACCTACACAGAAACTGTTGTGGAAAGATGATTGGGCTAAGAGAGTTGACTTGGCTCTTGTCCGCAATTTGGATTTACCGGATGGTGATCCTCGGCGCGTGGCCACTGCTGATATGTTTTTGGGAGCCGGTCGCTTTGTTGACCCGCATTTGCAAGTTTGCCTTGAACCCCGGATCCTGCAGCAATCACAGGAACTGGCCTTGGCTGCCTTTAAAGCGGTGCCCCAGATGGGGAAGCCGACCCCTCCCTATGCTAAAATTACACAAGGCCCATCGGAACCGTATTCCACCTTTTTGGATCGCCTTCGAGAGGCTATTGATAGATCTCCTAATCTGACGCCAGAGGCCAGAACTGCAGTTGGACTTGATCTTGCAACCCAGAATGCAAATCCCACTTGCCGCCGTATATTAGCCACCTTGCCCAAGACTGCGACCCTGATGGAAATGATCGAGGCATGTGGTAGGGCCGCTATGCTTGAGGAGACGGATAAGGCAGCAATTCATGCTAAGGCACAGGCCTCTGCACTGGCCGTGGCGTTACAACCCCTGCTCGGGGGACAGCGGGGGGCTAGAAGACCGACCCGGCCAGCTGGCCCCTGTTTTGGTTGTGGAAAACCCGGGCATTTCCGGCGGGACTGCCCTATGCAAAATGGGCAGCAGGCCTCTGATGTGTCACCTGAAGCTGCAACTGGCGCTTGCACACGATGTGATAAGTTTGGACATCGCGCCGCCGACTGTTGGGCGCGTTACACGAAGGATGGAACACCGCTGCCGGGAAACGGATCGCGGAGCGCCCCTCGGAGGAGCGCGACGACACAAGTGCCTCCACCCGCCAACCCGGCTGCCTGGAACACCTCACCGGAGCAACCCGTGGCAGTGCCGGAGTGGACTTGGCCACAGCGACAGATGTAGTTTTAGAGACTGACGAGGTTCAAGTTCTTCCTTCCAACATCGATGGTCCATTGGGATTTGGACTGAGTGCCCTTTTGATTGGCCGTTCGTCAACATCGAAACAAGGTATTTTTGTTTTGCCTGGCCTTATTGATGCCGACTATACGGGGAATATTGGGATAATGGTACGCGCCCTTTGTCCCCCTGTGACTATAACTGCTGGTACACGTCTTGCTCAGTTAATACCTTTCAAGGGATGTGTGCCCCGACCGACCCCGATTGACCGCGGGTCTCGAGGGTTTGGATCCACTGGCCCTCCCCAAACTGCCTTTGCTATGGACATCACTTTGCGCAAGCCCACCCGAACTGCTCGGCTTCAGGGATCCGATGGGCGGCAAATCACTCAGGAAGCTTTTATTGGGGATGCAATGCAGAGTGGGGTAACTGAGGCACCTGGGACGACAGAGGTAGAAGATACTGTGTTTACCTTGGAATCAGAGCACACTGAAGCGGTTGCAGCTGAGGCCCCCATACAGAATGATGTAGGAGATGCGCCATCTAACCTAGTATCAGAATGCCCAGGGGCAGTTGTAAATGGGGCCCCTCTACAGAGCGACATGTGTCCTCAAGAACTGCCTGTGTGTGGAAAGGGAGACGAAGAGGAGCAAGGGAATTTAGCTGTGCAGCTGGCAGATACTGGCTCACCCATTTTTAGTATTGAAAGCTCTGGGGCTCAAAAAACATTTGTGCCTGTTACAGCTGCAGCAATTGAAGAACAAATCATTGCAGAAACTGTAACATCTATGGAAACCTCAGCTGAAACTTTAAAGCCTTTAGAAGCAGTGCCTGGAAAACTATTTCCTGAACTAGTCCAAGATATTACCACTGCTCATTCGGGATTTGAGGCTGCAAGCAGTAGGACTGAAGAAACTGCAACAGTGTCAGTATTAGAGATGACTGCTGCAATGGTGGATGGAATGACTGAGAAAGCAACAAGATGTACACACCCTGAGCCCCTGGAGGACAACTGCTTGTTAGCTGTGCCAGGATCCTTTTTGTTTGATCCTCCCTGAATGATTTAATTGATTGAGATAATTTTTGCTTTGCCTGAATGTATAGGATGATGTCCTGATAATTTCCCCCGTAGAACTTGAACCACAATGGTGGTGGAACAGGAGAAAAAACACTTACATTATTGATATTGCCAATGTCTAGAAATTCCTGACTAAAAAGACATTGAGAACTGACCCTGGTAAAGAAGCAAAGAATTGCACACTGGCAGGAAAAAATTTGGGACTCCTGCTAAAAACTGTGGTATTGATTGGATTTTGGGGTTTATTTTGCAGGCTGCGCCCTGTGTTGTGGAATTTTTTTTTAGCATGTATTGCCCTCCCTAATTGGATTGTAAATGATATTACCCCTCCCCATTACTAACCCCTGTTTTTTAGAGCCTATTTGTTTTTTGTTTTTGAAGTTTGAGAAAATTCGGCCTAAAGGTTTGTTGAGTATTCTTAAAGCGGGGAGTTGTAGGCATAAATCTAGGAAATTTGGGAGAATGGCTTTGAATTTATGTGACCCAAAATACCTTTATGTAAAGTGCTTTGGATCGGGCCCAGGCAGGCACGCAATAGATAGAGAACTTGAGGAGGAAAAAAGGATCGAGCCCAGGCGGCGGGCAACAGACAACAAGCTTGGAATACTGGTTGATAATCTTGAGGGTGTAGTTGATAGAAAAGGTAATTAATTACTAGCGAGTAATGTTAGGCAGAGTACAAAGTTAACTCTGTGGTTGCTGGAGGGAATAGCAGTTGAATTTAGAAGTAAGTTAGGATGCAATTGTATTACTGTAAATGATTTAATTGATGATGTAATTTTCCTTTTTTGCCTGATGGTACTAAGGGTATTTGTATATTGTATGTAATGATTGATTGCCCAGTAGGGGTAGTTTTGTTTTGTTTTTTAGATATTAAGAAAATTGGTGTTAGCTGCATAGCATTTTATGTACCATGCATTTATTTATAGAGTTAAATTTATGTTATGTGTTTTTTGTTTTGTTTTGTGGTGTTTGTTTGTTTGTTTTTTTCTGGCCAGGATTGTTTTTTGTGTTTTATGTGGTTTATGTTGTGTTTTTTCTAGGACCCCCCCTCCCTCGGTGTCAGTTTGATCGCCTGACATCTAAGGGATGATTTGGTAATAAAAGTTTGCCACAAGTTGGTGTGCTATTGAGTAGGGGGGAATCCTGTAGAATTTACACCATTTATTTGTTGTGCTTTGTTTTTGTTTGGTGTTGTTGGGGTTATGTTAAGAATTGCATGGTTATATAGGTTGGCTTTATAAAGTTTTAATTTTGGTTTGTGATAGATTGTGGTGTTATGTTGTTATAAGTTGGAAATGTTTTGCTAATGTTTTTATCCCTTTTTTTTTCCCCTCCTTTTTGATTTTGGGTGGAGGGGGGAGGTGTTGAGAATATTTTGCTAGCTTGGCAGTTGGTAGTGTGGGAAGCTAAGATGTTTAGGTTTTTAGGATGGGTTAATTAGGCTTTGAGCTTTGTTTTGAGAAGTTGGCCTTGGCTAGTTCTATGAAGTTACAGCTGCGGGTGTGTTAAATTTGTTAACCAATTAGCAACTGCTTGCTTGCCTGCTTTAAGAGTATAAAGAGCATGCTGGAAATGAATAAAGTACTCTCTGCTTATGATCACATGGGTTGTCAGACTCTGTCCCTGCTCCTCTGCGATGCAACAACCTACCACACTGGAAAGAATGGGGAAGCCTGGATATCAGGAGCAAATGCTAAAAATCTGGAAGAGCTGGCCTTCCTAACGCAAATGGAGCAGTTCTTAGAGGGTGTTCCTGAGGAAACAGAAAGGTACATCCTAGATGGGAAGCCCAAAACTGTAACCGAGGCGGGGGAGATTGGAGCCAGATTGGGTGGAAGTGGTAGAAAAGAAAAAAAACTACTAGCAAGGGGAGCGAATATCAGTGGGGGCAAACCGAAAATAAACCCTATCACCGGAGGCAACCCAAGACCCCACCCACAACCCAAGGAAAGCCCCAGACACCCTATTGTCCCACCTCACCAGTCTCCAGCAACTCATCTCAGCCTAATGACCAGTCAGCTGGGCGATGTTTTAAATGTAATGAACTGGGACATATAAAGGCCAACTGCCCCAAGAACCCCAACCAAGTACAGTTCGTTACACCACCACCACACCAAAGATCCCCAGGCCCAGATGCCTCTCAAATACCCTCGGAGCGAAGGGAAACCTTGAGAGTGGGCGGGAAGAAGGTTATCGCGTGGAGCGACACCGAGGCACAAGTGTCAGCTATCCACCAATCCTTAGTGAACCCCAAATTCATCAACCTAGAGGCCCAAGTGACAATTCACCCATTCATGTCAAAATCTTTAAACTTGCCTGCAGCTGAATTGCCTGTCCAGTGATGTCAGGAATGTGGACTTTTCCGGTCTATGACAATTATCCCATCCCCATGCTACTGGGGGAAGTCTTGGCCAACCAGGTGAAGCTGGCCAAGAGGTGGGAATGGTCATATGCGGCCAGGCCAAGCAAGCTTCCACTCCCACCCCTGTTCCTGAGCCGTCCACAAGGGCCCCGTCTGTGTTACCAGAGACCCAGACAGAGGCGGTGGAACTGGATCCCCTACCAACGACTGCAACAGCCATAGTGCATCCAGTCCCAGAACCGGAACTAGAAAAGCAACCAGCACCAGAACCATTGCCAGCACTGACGCCAGCGCTTGCAAACCCATCTACAACTCCAGTGCCAGAGGGCACCAGTGGGCATGAACTGGCAGAAACAGCAGACCACCCTACCTAAGAGGCTGAGCCAGAGCCTGAAATATCGCAAAGTGCACCAGCGGAAAGCGGTTCACAATCAACGAAAACAACCCCATCACCTACATCGCTTCCAGAGGGACCAAGCCCAAGTCCACAGTCTAAGAAGGAACTGGTGTCTCCAGCCTCAAGAGAACAGTTCCAGGCTGAGCAGGAAGCAGATGACAGCCTCATGAAAGCTTGGGCGGTGGCACAGAGCACCCCACCGCCTCTCAGGTCTTCTAACTGATCCCGTTTTGTCATAGAACAAGGACTTTTATACAAGGAGACTCTTTCTGGTGGACACCAGGAAGACTGGCATCCTCAAAAACAGTTGGTAGTTCCAACTAAGTACCGGGTAAAGCTCTTAAACTTAGCCCATGATCATCCCAGTGGCCATTCTGGGGTGAACAGAACCAAAGACAGGTTGGGGAAGTCCTTCCACTGGGAGGGAATGGGCAAGGACATTGCTAATTATGTCCGGTCTTGTGAGGTGTGCCAAAGAGTGGGAAAGCCCCAAGACCAGGTCAAAGCTCCTCTCCAGCCACTCCCCATAATTGAGGTCCCATTTCAGCGAGTAGCTGTGGATATTCTGGGTCCTTTCCCAAAAAAGACCCCCAGAGGAAAGCAGTACATACTGACTTTCATGGATTTTGCTACCTGATGGCCGGAAGCAGTAGCTCTAAGCAACACCAAGGCTAAAACTGTGTGCCGGGCCTTAGCAGACATTTTTGCCAGGGTAGGTTGGCCCTCCGACATCCTTACAGATTCGGGAACTAATTTCCTGGCAGAGATCATGAAAAATCTGTGGGAAGCACATGGGGTGAATCACTTGGTGGTTCTTCGAGTGATTGCTCATATCTATTCCAGTTAGGTGTGCGTGCGCCGCGTGCACGTTTGTCGGAAGATTTTACCCTAGCAACCCCAGTGGGTCGGCTGAGCGCCCCCTGGAGTGGCGCCATAACGGCACCGCATATTTACCTCAGCCGACCCACCCGACCCTCAGTTCCTTCTTACCGTCCGTGTCGGTCGTTGGAACAGTGAAGTGCAGCTTGCCTGACCTCCGCTTCCCTAGCTTCCTCATAGTTCTTTCTCTAAAAATTGTACATAGTTGTTATCTTAGTCTTAGGTTTTCTTGTTTTTGGTAGTTTTTAGCCAGTTTAGCGTTAGATAGTTAGCGGGTTCAGGGATTAGCCCGCACCCGGGACCGGAGCGTATGCCCGGCTCCCCGGGTTTCAAGCCGTGTTTGGCCTGCCGCAGGCCTATGCCTACAGGGGATCCTCATAGCTCCTGCTTAAAGTGCCTGGGAGAGTCGCACTTGTCTTCTAAGTGCCCGATTTGCAAGGCTTTCAAGCCTCGCACAAAGAGGGAAAGAGACATTAGGCTTAAACAACTCCTCATGGAGGCAGCCTTAACCCCTCTAGCTCCAGCACCGCCTGCCGCCCCTCTAGACTCTCGCAGTCCCGCCACGGCGCCGGGCCACTCTTTAGTGCAGCAACCAAGAGTGCCATCGGCACTGAAATCCGCCCAGGGACGTGCTCTCTCGCCAAAGGCGAAGAAAGGGAAGGCCGCTGCCTCTTCGGCACCGCCTGCTCCCAAGCACCGGCGCGCGCCCCGACCGGACCGCCCGGCACCGAAACCTGCCGCAGCACCGGCTCCTCCGGCGCAGACTCTTCTGCCGGCACCGTTGACTCCGGCCGCCCAGAGGCCGTCGAGTCCGGCACCTGTGACCTCCCCGGCTCCGGCCGCGGTTGAGATCCAACTGCCGTCGACTCTGGAGATCTTCGCAGCGGCACGGGACCTTATTGCGTTGACAGACCCGGCTGTGCCTCCGCCCCCGGCGCCGCCGGTGCGGGCGCCCCGTTCCATGGGCAAGCCGTCAATGCTCAAGCCGCCTGCCGGCACCGAGTCCAACCAGCACCGATCCCGCTCCCAGTCTCACCAGCGCTCACAGTCCCGACACCGATCTCACTCCGGGCGCTGCTCGCAGCGCCGCTCGCAGTCCTGGCACCGCTCGACTACGCGGCACCGGTCCGACTCGCGGCACAGGTCTTTTTCCCGATCTCCGACTCGTCGCTCCCGGCACCGTTCCGGATCGCGGTACCGCTACGGCCGCCACTACTCACGAAGCCGCTCCCCGCACTGAGCATGGAGATCCCGGTTGACCTCCCGGCACCGCGCTGGTCAGAGGTCCCGTTCTCGCTCCCGCTCTCGCTGTTTGGATGCCTCCCGGCACCGGTCGCCGCAGAGGCAGGAAACGCGATCCATAGGCTCTTCGGCACAGGGGTTATCCGCTCCTCCCTGGCCCTCCAGGCACGCGTCGGCCTCTTCACATGCCGACAGCTACTACGCCGCCGAACATGACCCTCAGGTCCCTTCAGGAGTCTTCCAGCAGTCCCACTATGCGGACCAGGACCCTCATCACTGGGGTTATTGGACCCCTTGGGCCTACCACCAAGCCCAAGGTGCTCCTGTGCCTACCACGTGCACCGTACCACACGAGCCGCGCATCCCGGAGGCTACGATAAGCCGCCCCCCAGTTGACACTGAGGTACCATCATTCGTAGAGGAAGGTAATCAGCCTGCTCAGGAACCTCTGGAGCAGGAACCTTCCCAGGTCCCAGACGCTGAGCGGGATGCCATCATTCCCGTGATCTCTTCTTCTTCCTCTTCCCCGGATGAGGCGGTGGCGGGGTCGTCGTCTGCAGGTCCCCCGCCTATTGACTTACGGGCACACCAAGAGCTTCTTTGCCGGGTGGCCTTGCGAATGGACCTACAGGCTGAGGAGGTATCGGAAGTAGACGACCCGATAGTGACCATTTTGTCAGCGGACGCCCCAATCCGCATCGCCCTCCCTTTCATTAAGACTATCCAGGCGACTGCTAATAGCTTATGGCAGACTCTGTCCTCTATTGCGCCCACAGCCAGGGGGGTGGAACGCAAGTACATGGTCCCTTCCAAGGGATATGAGTATTTGTATGTACACCCTATCCCCTCGTCGTTGGTGGTCCAATCTGTCAACGATAAAGAGCACCATGGCCAGCAAGGCCTGGCTCCTAAATCAAAGGAAGCCAGGCGAATGGACTTGCTTGGTCGCAAGGTCTACTCTGCTGGTGCCCTGCAGATCCAAGTGGCCAACCAGCAGGCCTTGCTGAGCCGTTACGGGCATGACACTTGGGCTGAGGTAGAGAAGTACAAAGAGCTCCTACCTCAGGACTCAAGACAGGAGTTCGCAGCCTTCATAGAGGAAGGTAAAAAGGTAGCGCGCACTTCGTTACAAGCCTCCTTGGACGCAGCTGACTCAGGGGCACGTACTATAGCCTCGGGCGTTACCATGCGCCGGATCTCTTGGCTCCAGAGTTCAACGCTTCCCCCTGAAGTACAGTACACCATTCAGGACCTTCCTTTTGACTCTAAGGCTCTGTTCTCCGAAAAGACGGTCTCTAGGCTCCAGAACCTAAAGGACAATAGAGTCATTATCCGTACTTTGGGGATGCATACCCCTGTAACACAGAGGCGTCCGTTCCGCCCCCAGCTTAACCGGCCTTACTATATGCCACGCAATAGACAGGACTCTGGTCGGCGACGGGGTCGCAGAGGACGTAGACGGCAACCTGGCCACCAACCGTCCCAAGGGCGGGCCCCTTCTAAACCAGCGGGGCCTAAACCGTCCTTTTGAAGATGCGCCCGGGGACGGCATACCAGATCTTTCTCCAGATCCCTCCCTGCCTTTTTCCAACCGTTTTTCCCATTTCCTCCCGGCGTGGGCCCAGCTGACCACCGATGCCTGGGTCCTAAGCACTGTGGAACGTGGTTACCAACTCCAATTCGTTTCACCCCCACCTTCCCACCCTCCTTCCCGGTCCCTCTTCAGGGACCCCTCTCACGAGCAACTCCTCTTACAAGAGGTGCACTCGCTCCTCGCTATCGGAGCAGTAGAGAGAGTTCCGGAGAGGGAGAGGGGCAAGGGGTTTTATTCCCGTTATTTTTTGATCCCCAAGTCCAAAGGGGGCCTCCAACCCATCCTCGACCTGCGAGACCTCAACAAATACATGCTGAAGTTGAAGTTCCGCATGGTATCTCTGGGGACCATTATCCCTACATTGGATCCGGGAGACTGGTATGCCGCCCTCGATATGAAGGACGCTTATTTTCATATCGCCATCTTTCCACCACACAGGCGTTTCCTCCGATTTACAATCACTCACCTTCACTTCCAGTTTGCGGTCCTCCCCTTCGGCCTATCCACGGCCCCAAGGGTGTTTACGAAGTGCATGGCCGTTGTCGCCGCCCACCTCCGTCGACGCGGCATCTGCGTTTTTCCCTACCTAGACGACTGGCTCATCGGGGGGACTCACAGACCACAGTCCAGCAACATGTCACAGTGATCAAAGACTTGTTCACACGTCTGGGCCTGGTTCTCAACGTAGAAAAGTCCACCTTAGTACCCACTCAGAGGTTGGACTTTATTGGCGCGACCCTGTACTCATCGCTAGCCAGAGCCTACCTTCCTCAGCTACGATTCCAGGCCCTTACACAGCTAATTCGCGCCCTTCAGACCTCTCGTATGTCCTCGGCCCGCGCTTGTCTCCGCCTCCTCGGTCACATGGCGGCTTGCATGCACGTAATTCCGTTTGCCAGGCTCCACCTCCACCCCCTCCAGCTGTGGCTCAACTCGCTATACCGTCCGCACAGGGACCCTCTGGATACCCTGCTCACCATTCCAATGAGCGTCCTTCAATCCCTGAACTGGTGGCTGGCCCTATCACTCGTATGTGCAGGGGTCCCATTCCATCCTCCTCAACCTTCCCTTTCCCTGATGACGGACGCCTCGTCCCTCAGATGGGGGGCTCATCTCGGCCATCTTCGTACTCAGGGCCTTTGGTCGGTGCAGGAGTTGAACCTGCACATCAACGTGAGGGAGCTGCGTGCAGTGCGCCTGGCATGCCAGACGTTCCAAGCTCGCCTCCGCGGCCGTTGTGTCTCAGTCTTTACGGACAACACAACGGCCATGTACTATATCAACAAGCAAGGCGGGACCCGCTCTCCCCACCTCTGCCACGAGGCGATGCTACTGTGGGAATTCTGCATAGCCCACTCGATACATCTGGTGGCGTCGTTCCTTCCCGGCGTCAAGAACACCGTCGCGGATCGCCTGAGCAGATCCTTTCTCTGCCACGAGTGGTCGCTGAGAGCGGACATCGCTCATGCCATTTTCCAAAAGTGGGGATTTCCCCATGTAGACCTGTTTGCATCCCGATCACATCGCAAATGCCAAGAGTTTTGCTCCTTTCAAGGCCTGTCACTGGGCTCTCTGTCAGACGCATTTCTCCTTCCATGGACTCGTCATCTGTTCTACGCCTTTCCCCCGTTCCCCCTCATACACAGAGTCCTGCTGAAGCTCCGACGGGACAAAGCACGTCTCATCTTAATTGCGCCAGCGTGGCCCAGACAACACTGGTTCACCACGCTGCTCCGTCTGTCGGTAGCCAGCCCAATTCCTCTGCCACTTCACCCAGATCTTATAACCCAAGATCACGGCACTCTCCGTCACCCAGACCTGACGGCCCTCCACCTCACGGCGTGGCTCCTGAGTGGCTAGACCAGTCGGAATTGCGCTGCTCTGCCCCCGTGCAGCATGTTTTATTGAGCAGCAGAAAGCCTTCCACTCGATCTACCTACCTGGCCAAGTGGAAGCGCTTCACTTGCTGGGCTCAAGCACGCGACACTATTCCTTCAGAGCTTCCGCTTCCGATGGTCCTTGACTATCTCTGGTCGCTAAAACAGCAAGGTCTTGCACTGTCCTCTATAAAGGTGCACTTAGCAGCCATCTCCGCTTTTCACCCCGGTGAGGGGGGATATATGCTGTTCTCTCATCCGTTGACTACCCGTTTCAGAAAGGGCCTTGACCGTCTCTACCCCCAGGTGCGCCACCCGACTCCTACCTGGGACCTCAATCTGGTCCTCAACAGGCTCATGTTCCCACCCTTTGAGCCATTAGCCACCTGTTCCTTGCTGTACCTGTCATGGAAGACCGTTTTTCTGGTGGCTATCACATCAGCCAGACGGGTCTCTGAGCTCAGAGCGCTCACGGTGGACCCACCGTACACCGTTTTTCATAAGGACAAGGTGCAGCTACGTCCGCATCCAGCGTTCCTCCCGAAGATAGTGTCCGCGTTCCACAATAACCAAGACATCTTCCTTCCGGTCTTCTTTCCAAAACCTCACGCATCCTCGCGAGAGCAACAACTTCACTCCCTCGATGTTCGCAGGGCGTTGGCTTTCTATGTTGATCGGACAAGACCGTTCCGCAAATCCTCTCAACTCTTTGTGGCAATTGCTGACCGAATGCGAGGTCTTCCTGTCTCGTCACAGCGAATCTCCTCATGGCTCACAGAGTGCATACGCACCTGCTATAACTTGGCGAATGTCCCTTTGGGCCATCTCACCGCCCACTCTACCAGGGCCCAGGTGTCTTCCGCTGCCTTTCTGGCACACGTACCGATACAAGAAATATGCCGAGCAGCGACCTGGTCGTCGGTTCATACTTTCGCCTCTCACTATGCTCTGGTCCAACAGTTGAGAGACGACGCAGCCTTTGGCTCTGCGGTCCTGCATTCCACCACGTCTCACTCCGACCCCTCCGCCTAGGTAAGGCTTGGGAATCACCTAACTGGAATGGATATGAGCAATCACTCGAAGAAGAAGAAAAAACGGTTACTTACCTTTGTAACTGTTGTTCTTCGAGATGTGTTGCTCATATCCATTCCACACCCACCCTCCTTCCCCACTGTCGGAGTAGCCGGCAAGAAGGAACTGAGGGTCGGGTGGGTCGGCTGAGGTATATATGCGGTGCCGTTATGGCGCCACTCCAAGGGGCGCTCAGCCGACCCACTGGGGTTGCTAGGGTAAAATCTTCCGACGAACGTGCACGCGGCGCGCGCACACCTAACTGGAATGGATATGAGCAACACATCTCGAAGAACAACAGTTACAAAGGTAAGTAACCATTTTTTCTGCGGTGTTGGAATCTCCCTGCTCACGTTTTAAGCGAACAAAAGATGGGTGCTGGCATTCTGAGACCCTCAAAATCCTGCCCTGGGGGCCAGACAGTTAAGCAACCAGCATCCACAACCTCTACCATGATAGCATCCTGTCTGGCAACAACTCACTTATCAATAGCTGGGGTCTGAAATCCTCATTTCTTTGTTGTTCTAGCACTGTAGTCTCCACTTTCCTATTGCTTGTCTGTATAATCTCTGTCTGGTTCTGTGATTGTTTCTGTCTGCTGCATAATTAATTTGTTGGGTGTAAAGCAATTCAGGTGGTGGGGTATAACTGGTTAGATAATCATGTTACAATATGTTGGGATTGGTTAGTTACATTTCAGTAAAATGATTGGTTAAGGTATAGCTAAGCAGAACTCCAGTTTTACTATATAGTCTGCAGTCAGTCAGGAAGTAAGGGGGGGAATGGGATTGGGGGTAGGGGAATTGGAGTTATGTTTTGCTAAGGGGGGAATAGGAAGAGGGAATGGGAACAGGGACACAGACAAGCCTCTGTGGTGTCAGAGCTGGGAAGGGCGATACCGAGGAAGGAAATTGGAATCATTGCTTGCTGGAAGTTCACCCCAATAAACATTGAATTGTTTGCACCTCTTGAACTGCGGGTATTGCTGCTCTCAGGTCATGCGAGAAGGACCAGTGAATGGGAGCGTGATGGGATAAACCCTCTAAGAAGTACGTCTTTCAGGATGTGAAAAACCCTGAAATCAGTATAATTAAGCTGACCTAAGCCATGGTTAGATAGTGCTAAATGAAAGGAAAGATTGTTTTGTCAATGTAGCTATTACAGGGATGGAAAACCTCTCCACTCACTGTAGCAACTGTCTACTCCACAGTGCTGTAGCAGTGTCACAGCAGCATTTTAAGTGTAGACAGCCTCAGAGTGAGACCAGGTCTGGCTCTATGGATGCTCAGGCACTACAACAAGAGCAGTGATAATACACTAATGCTTCCGTAGTTGGCAGGATTCAAACTTGCCTGGGGAGACCCCAATGGATTTCTAGTCCATCACCGTAACCACTTGGCCACAACTACTTGATGTATAGGTGCTTCACTACACAATGATTCTGTTCTCACTGAATTGTCACTTCAAATTGCTCAGACCAGCTCCCCCAGCACACTCCTGGCTGTGCATTAGTGTAAGTGTGTCCATGGCTGAACAACAAGAGTTCCTGCCCATTTCCCTTCCGGCTGGAGCATGATTAGAGTGTGTTTGTGGATAACGACATTGCTATAGATTGTTGTTCATTCCCCACACTGACAATTCAGACCGTCCCGTTCCTATTCGAATCTCCACCAGATCATGTCAATAGCCGGAGTCAGGATTTCTCTGGGGCACTGAAATGTTTCAGGGGGTTGGTGCATGAACTCAGCCTTGCATCCATCCCTGATGTTTCATGGACTAACAACAGCAGCATAAAGAAAGAGCTGATCCAATATCTCACTGTCCGAGGTGAAGGTGGCCTCGTCCCGTCTGCATGACCATTGCCATTGCAGGAGAGAAGGTGTCAATGGAATCGAATGCCCTGGCTCAGACAAGAGACACAGGGAGGTTTTGCTGTTCATGGATCTGTGCAAAGGAAATTGTGTCTCTGTGTGAAATCGAGGAGGGAAATGAAACGTCCACATGGTGGCCCAATGCCCTAAGGAATGTGGGCGGTGGACTCCGGCTGGGAAATGATTTCACAGGATCAATGTATTGCCCTGATTAAAAGCTATGGCTAAAAGGCAGCCCCTGTTGTTAGTACCTGAACCTGTGTAGGGACACCCGAGTGGGTATCAAGTCCATTGCCTTAACCAGGGGTAGTCGATTATTTTATCAAGATTCAAATTTCTTGGTCAAGGTATGGTCAATGTATAGACGCCAGAGAAAATAATACACTGATGCTAAGAAGAAGAATATAGAAATATTTTGCAGCCGCTATGGGCATAACTATGATAATTGTTTTGTGTTTCACTCTTTATATATGGCACCACCTTCTTTCCCTTTAGACTTCTAGTTTACAAAGGGTAAAACTAAACATCTCTTCAGATACCAGGGAGTGTTTGTGTTCATTCCTGCTAGCTACACAGGGATTTCATGTAGCTGCTTTCAATCCTCCGGCTCTGCCGGGATAAGTAACATTTCAGGCTGTCACTTAACTGAAGGAGGGAGATCATTTTTTGACAGGTTACGCCTCCTCTTAAAGGTGTTTGTCTGGTAGCCTTGGTTCCCAGGTCTCTCCTGAGGGAAGAAAGTTTCTGTGCAAAATACCAAAACTTTTAACAGAGCGGAGGGAAAGGCAACGGCCACATGATGAGGCCAATATGTACCACAACATGATTCTTTTATGTGAGATGACTCTGAACACTGACTGATCTGCACTCTCTTGTGTTTGAAGAGATGTTTAGTTTTGCACATGGGAACCTATAAGCCTGAAGCAATGTTATGGATAGTGACACTGCGATTGAAGGGTTATTTAAGGTTGTAAAAATTGTTAAAAACACTGAGCTTAAACGTGAACTGCCTGTTATTAAAGGCTGGTTTCCCCACGTCGGTTCCATAACCTCTGCTAGAAAGGCCCTGGGTTCTCTCCTGCCTCGGTGGGAACTCGAGGGAATCGTCCCCTGCTGCCCTTGGCTCCAGACTGATTTTTCTGGGGAGGGGGCGTGGAATTGATATGTTTGCTGTTGGGAAGGGAGCCAGGCCAGTTCTCAGGGAACGAGAACTCCCAGCATCTGCCCAACCCAGCCTGCTGCCCTGTCCCAGCCTCTGTTCCCCTGGGGGCCCTGCATGTTTGACTCTAGAGCAGGCTGGGAGCAGCAGCTGAGGCAGAGGACACCTGGGCAGGGCAGATAGGAGGGAGTTTAGCAAGTGGAAATGGTAAAACCGCAGTGAATATTACCTTGGACTCGATGGCATTTCTCCATTGGTCTGTCTGCTTTGGGGCAGGGACAATGACACGTCCTGCTGCATTCGTCATTTCAAAGGGTGGTTTAGGATTTTCATTCTCAGACATGGTGCACAAAGCAGGACTCAACCCAGGGTGCAAACGAAATGAGCCACTCTCAGGTTCTGGCAGCCACAATGAGCCTTTGGTGCGAGAGCTCAGACCTGCCCCTGTCCCAGAGGGAGGGGGGTGTCTACAAGGGGCTTGGACCACTGATCTATCAGCGCCTAACTCCCAAACTTTCAGTAACTCTATCATCAGTGCCTGTGAGTGTAATTTAAACCATGAGAAAAACCACACTAGGCTAGACCAAAGGCCCATCTAGCTCTGAATCTTGTCCTCTGACAGTAGCCAATACCAGGTGCCCCCAAAGGGAGTTGAACCCAGGAGCACCTGTTTACAAGGCAGGTGCTTTAGCCAGCTAAGCCATGGTGCCTGGCTGGGTGTAAGACATAGTGTCTGCCCACACCTGACTCCCTGCCATCTCCACCAGGCCCTGACAAGCTTTCCTTGTGTTTGGATTCTGCAAAGCAGAGGAGCAGGTGACGTTTTCCTTGCAAGCTATCAGAGGGGTAGCCGTGTTAGTCTGGTTCTGTAGAAGCAGCAAAGAATCCTGTGGCACCTTATAGACTAACAGACGTTTTGCAGCATGAGCTTTCGTGGGTGAATACCCACTTCTTCGGATGCAAACTTCCTTGCAAGCTGTGTGTGAATGAATCTTTGGCCAGGTTTGCACTACAAAGTTGTTTCAGCAGAAATATATTGCTCAGGTGTGTGAAGAACACATGACGCTCCCTCAGTCGGCAGCTTGGTGTGGCTGGTGTACACACTGCAATGCCACGTCTGGCGGCAAAACTGCCCTGTTTTGGTGAAAAAATAAAACCACTTCGATGAGGCCTAGAGCTTTTTGCAGCAAACTTACAGTGACAGAGTGCCAGTGTAAATGCTGCTGGTCATTAAATCACCATAACTGGCCTCCGCCAGTATCCCACAATGCCCACCATGAACTCGCCTGCCCCGCATTCCTGCTACAGAGGCTGGGCCCCTCCCCTTTCCTAGCTCCAGGAAGTTCTGGCAGCTGAGCTTGCTGCTCTGCTCCAGCAGCCAGGAGCAAATCACTGCCGTGGAATGCTGCTCTCCGGCCCTGCGAACACAGAGCAGGGGGGCGGGAACTTCCATACATGGGGGGGGGCACCGGCATCCGAACTGTGACACCCCTTCCCTCCAGGAGGCTCTTACCTTCTAAACAGGGACGGCTGTTTTCTAGTAAAATCACTGAAAGGGAAGGAGAAAACTCGAAAGAGGTTCCTCCTGGCGCTCACGTCCATGAACCCAAATACTCTCTCAGTCCTCAAAGAGAGACCTGGAGAAGGAGACTTGCTGAAGCAAAGCCACAGGGGTCTCTGAGGTTTCCCTGGCCCCTCGCCCCGTCCTGCCTGGCTGATGTCAGCATCTCTCTGTGAGGTCACCACCTCGGACCAATAGGCTGAGGTCCTGCAAAAGGCCTTTGTGATGTCACTGCCACACCCCTCCCTTGCTGTGCCAATGTCCTGCCACTGGCCAGGCACTTTGGAGGTTTGAGCTACTCCCTGTGGATCACCCCACTCAAGGAGCGTTCGTTCTAGGCAGCAAGCCGGCTAGACAGGGAAACATCAGACGCTGCTCCCAATGCTACACTCAGTTTTTCAGTAATCAGTCGACTTTATGGTCAGAAGAGACCATTAGAGCATCTAATCTGACCCCCTGCATATCACAGGCCTCCTGTAGGACACAAGAGCTACTTTGGGGGCAAAGGCATCTAGTCTTCATTAAATGACATCAAGAGATGGAGAATCCACCACTTTCCTTGGTAGCTTGTTCCTGTGGTGAATCATCCTCGCTGTTGACTATGTTGTAATATGAATTTGTCTCTTTTCACCTTCCAGCCATTGGGTCTTGTTATGCCTTTCTCTGCTAGATTAAAGAGCCCTTTAATACCCAATCTTTTCTCTCCATTAAGGCACTTCAACATTTCAATGAAGTCACCTTTCAATCTTTTGATAAGCTAAACAGGTTGAGCTCTTTCAATAGCTCACTAGAAGGCATTTTTCTCCAGCCCTCAGAACATTTGGTGGCTCTTTGCTGCCTCAGCTCCAATTTCACAACATCTTTTTCAAAGGAGGACACCAAAACTGGAGGCAGTATTCCAGTATCAGTCTCACTGATGCCGTGACACCTCCTGTTACGTTATTGACATAATCTGTAACTGTATAGATCACTGTTGCGACCACTGTTCTATATTTGCAGCCAATATTGTAGAAAGGTGTCGTGTAAGGGGTCTATGGAGAGGTTCTGATTGGTTGATTATAATGATGCTATCTCTAGATGTGTATCATTATTGTAGTTGACGTTATGAACATTGACTCTATGCTGCCCGTATTTCAATCTTGTGCTCTGCTTCCGGTGTCAGTTCTGTCTAGCCTGCTTGATGGCCCATTAAGGACCATCAGCTATACAATCGACCCATGGAGAGAAGGCAGATATGCCTTGTGACTCAGCAAGGTGTGCAGGGACCTGCCTATGGACAGAACTCTAAGGTTTTTCTATGCCACGTGCTGGATAGAGTGTCCTTGGGACAAAGAAAGCAAAGACCACATGGCAAGAGACTATAAAAGGCTGATGCCTCGTCTCCATCTTGTCTTCAATCCTGCTTCATACCTCTGGAGGGACTTTGCTACAAACTGAAGCTCTGTACAAAGGACTGAATGACCCATCCCAGCTGTGGATGGACTCCAGAGACTTGATTTGAACCTGCAGTTTATTCCATCACTGCTACAAGCCTGAACCAAGAACTTTGCCATTACTGGATGTAACTGATGCCTTTAACAATTTTAACTCTCATCCATATTTCTTACTTTTTATGAATAAACCTTTAGATTTTAGATGCTAAAGGATTTGCAAGAGCGTGATTTGTGGGTAAGATCTGACTCGTCTATTGACCTGCATCTGCGGCTTGGTTGGGGTCCGTTGAGAGAACGTTTTTTCTTTTACTGGGTTATTGGTTTTCATAACCATTCATCCCCATAAGGAGTGGTGCTGGTGGTGATAAAAGGGAACTGGAATAGCTGAGGGAATTGCTTGTATGATGTCCAATTAGCCAGTGGGGTAAAACCAAAGTCCTCTCTGCATGGCTGCTGTGACGTGCTTTAATAGTAAAGGGCACTCAGCCTCGGGCTGTGACTGCCCTGCTCCAAGCAATTTGTCCTGAATTGATACTCTCAGCAGTGTCCCGCCAGAGGCCGCATTGTTACAGGGGTCGTCCGGGATTACAACTGGGAACTCTCCGAAGCTCAGGATGCGCTTCCTCAGCTAAGGGAAGTATGTAACCCACACACCTCCAGGGTGTGGTGGAGCGTCCCAGCTAGTGGCACTGGGATCACTTAGAGGGAGCAATAAAACATGTCTTCTCTACAGCCTTCGCTAACAGCCGGGTGGCTTTTAGTTCATGCTGTAGAGGCCCACACACTAAGCTCGCAGAGTTCCCCGGTTCTATCCCGCCCACCACCGCGTCACCAACCTGGTTCTGTCAGCATAACAGAGGCAGCTGCCACCCCAAGGAGAGAGCTGCCATGCCACGCCCGGCTGAGAAGAGGTACCAAGCAGTGAGTTGACACCCTTCAGAGCTTCCTGTGATAAACTGTGAACTTAGGACAATAGCGGGTGGTAAGAAGTGTTGCCCTCAGAGTGGCCTGGGTCAGAGCCCATGGGAGGCCCTGGGCTCCCCCCCATGCCATCTGCTGCATCCTTCCCCCCAAAAGGGCCGAAACCCTGACCAAGAGGCAACATCCCCATGAGCAAAGGCCATCACGAGGCATCTGTCTTCGAAAGTTTGCAGAGGATGTGGGAGCAGAAAGGGGAGAGAGGATGACGGTGGCTCTTGGGAAGAGGGAAGGAGGAAGCCTTATGGGAATCTCTTGTTTACCGCCATAAACCCAACGATCAGATCATTGATGCCTAGAATCTTCCCGGACATGTTGTAATTGATTGGATCTAGGTTTTAAAATGGGTACCACATTTGCAGATGGAGAAATGTCAGGGAGTTGAGTGGAAGGCCATTGCAAGCTCAGCTAATTAGGCAATGTGGCTTATGCCCCATCTAACAAGCTCCTTAAACAATAGCTCCCAGTTTTCATTTGCATTGTTCTGTTTAGTGTTTTTCTCCAAAACACTTTTACTAAACCTTTGGGTCAGCTTTGGAAAGTTAGCCCTTTCAGCGCACCAAATATAAATATTGCTGGTGGGGACTGCCCTCTATTGGTCATAAGAACGGCCATACTGGATCAGACCAATGGTCCAGCCAGCCCAGAATCCTGTCCTCCCACAGTGGCCAATGCCAGGTGCCCGCGAGGGAATCGACAGAACAGGGAATCATCAAGCGAGCCATCCCCTGTCGCCCATTCCCAGCTTCCGGCAAACAGAGGCTAGGGACACTTCAAGAGCATGGTTTTCTATCCCTGCCCATCCTGGCTAATAGCCAATGATGGACCCGTCCTCCATCTAGTTCTTTGGTGGACCCTGTTAGAGTCTTGGCCCTCACAACATCCTCTGGCAAAGTTTCCCCAGGTTGACTGTGTGTTGGGTGAAGAAATACTTCCTTTGGTTTGTTTTAAACCTGCTGTCTATTCATTTCATCGGGTGACCCCAGTTCTTGTGTTATGAGGAGTAAATAGCACTTCCTTACAGATCCAGACTAACACGGCTACCCCTCTGATACTTCCTTATTTACTTTCTCCAAACCCGTCATCATTTTATAGACCTCTATCCTAGCCCCCCCTTAGTCATCTCTTTTCCAAGCTGAAAACTCCCCCCAGTCTTATTAATCTCACCTCACATGGAAGCTGTTCCATACCCCAATCATTTTGGTTGCCCTTTTCTGTACCTTTCCCAATTCCAATATATCTTTTTGAGATGGGGGACCAACTCCAGTATTCAAGATGTGGGCATACCACAGATTTATACACAGGCAATATGATATTTCTGTCTCGCTAGCCATCCCTTTCCTAAGGACTTCCCAACATTTTGTTGGCTTTTTTGACTGCCGATGCACATTGAGTAGATGTTTTCAGAGAAGTATCCACAGTGACTCCAAGACCTCTTTCTTAAGCTGTAAGAGCTAATTTAGACCCCATCAGTTTAGATGTAGAATTGGGATCATATTTTCCCATGTGCATTACTTTGCATTGATCCACATTGAATTTCATCTGCCTTTTTGCTGCCCAGTCACTCCGTTTGGTGAGATCCCTTTGTCACACTTTGCACTCTCTTTTGGACGTAACTAAATTGAGTTGGTTTGTATCATCTGCAAATCTTGCCACCTCACTGTTTACCCCTTTTTCCAGATCACTGAGGAGTATGTTGAGCAGTGCTGGTCCCAGTACAGACCCCAGGGGGACACCACTATTTACCTCTCTCCGTTCTGAAAACTGACCACTTAGTCAGACTCTTTGTTTCTTTCCTTTGAACCAGTTACCTATCCCAGAGAGGACCTTCCATCTTATCCCATTTTGCTTCAGAGCCTTTGGGGAGAGACCTTGTCAAAGGTTTTCTGAAAATCTAAGTATACTATATCCACGGGATCGCCTTTATCCACATGCTCATTGACTCCCTCAAAGAATTATAGTAGATTCGTGAGGCATGATTTTCCTTTACAAAAAGGATGTTCATTCTTCCCCAATGTAAGCGGGGGCAGACTCACCCGGCGGCGCCTCCTGCTGGTCGTCTTGGGAATTAGCTCTCCAGCCGTCAGAGCGCCCTCTGCAGGCCGGTGATCTGCCTTACCGCAGCTGGCCCCGTCCCTCCCAGGACCCCAGTGCCCCTTTTACCCTGGCAGTACCCCCACAGTTCTGGGTCTCCCCCTCCCAGGGGAACCCCCACCCACTATCCCCACATCACCTCAGTCTTGGCTACTGCCCAGTCTCCATCCAGCCCCCGTTCACTGGGGCAGACTGCAGTATGAGCCACTCATCACAGGCAAAGGGGTTTGGACCTGCCGCCTCTGCTTCCCCCTGGGCTGCCCCATTGCAGCCCTGCACCTATTCAGCCTAGAGTCAGGCCTGCAGCCTGGGGCTTTCCAGGCCAGAGCTCCCAGCTCCTCTGGCCCTTCCCCAGCCCTGCTCCCACTCTAGGTGTCTTGCTTGGGTCCCTGCAGCCAGGCCCTTCTCTCGCTACAAGCAGAGGGAGACTGACTGGGCTCCTGGCTCACAGCCTCTTATAGGGGCCAGCTGGGCCTGACTGGGGCATGGCCACAGCTGAGCCTGCTTCCCCCAATCAGCCCAGGCTCCTTGCCCCAGCCGCAGCCCTCTCCTGGGCGCTTCAAGCCCCGCAGGGCAGGAGCAGGGAACCACCCGCTACACCCAGCAAATTCCGTTCACCAATGGATCTAATCATTGGGCTCTACAATTCCACCCAATGTGCCTGGTACTGACGTTAGCCTCAGTGGCCTGTAATTGCCAGCTGCGTCTCTGGAGCCTTTTTCATACACTGCTCCAGCCAGGGACTAAAGGCCGCCCCAGACTTTCCCTTTCTCCCTTCAAGTTCTACAAGCAGCTAAAGAAGCCTCAACCCTGCATCTGAATTAATGTCACATTTCTCACTGCCCGACACAAACAAATGTCATTTCAATCCCAGGTGAGTCCACTTCAGTCATTCCTCAGCCCCATTCCTTCACCCTCCTGCCTTAGCTTAGGGCATTGTGCCACCCTGTGGGCGTTTCATGTCCCTCCTCAGTTTCACACACAGACACAATTTCCTTTGCTGTTCAACGAACAGCAAAACCTTTCTGTGTCTCTAGTCTGAGCCAGGGCATTCAATTCCACTGAAACCTTCTCTCCTGCAATGGCAACGGTCAGACAGAGGGGACGTGGCCACCTTCAGCCCTGAGAGTGAGATATTCACTCTCCTCTTTCTTCAAGCTGCTGTTGTTAGTCCATAAAACATGTACCATGGAATAAAAAACTGAGTTTACTCCAGGGTGAGAAAAGAAAGGAGCCAACTCCCCGAAAAATCTCTGTGCCCCAGAGAGAATCTGCCCCCGCTATTGGAATCACGGATGTGCTTCAGCTACAATGGGGAAAGTATCTGCTCTCATGGTGGTTTAGCTTAGTGGTAGAGTGTTTCACTACAGATCAAGTGGTCCTTGGTTCAAATCCAAGTGCTCTCTAATAAACCTCTCATTTTATTTTTATTTTTTAAAAAAGGGAAAACATTTTCATTTCCATTCTCCATTATGTTCAGAAGCTCCACTATACAGGGATGCTTGAAATGAATGTAACACTCAACATTTCATTGTCCAAATGCATAAAAACCTAGCACATCTGTCCATCAGCTGAAATCAGTTCCAATCCTCTAAGTGTCTAGTTTATGTTTTCATCAATTAAACAAAGGGATCATATGAATGTACATTTGCAGATCCCTCTTCTCCAGGGCTGTGCTGTGCAGAAGAAGAACAAGAACCACATCCAGTTGGGGTTCAGGAGTCTGACGAGCAAAGGCAATTTGGTGCGGGCTAAAGACACCAGCACTTTGGCTCCTTCCCATTCAACCAGCAGCTGAGCTCCCAGGACAAGGCATGAGAAGACGACAGTGGCTGTGAGCAGGAAAATAGCCCCCAAGAAGCTGGCTAAAGCTGTCAAGATCCTCAGGAAGGTCACCATGCCCATGTCTGGAATGTACTGACTGCAGCGGGGACCAAAAAGGCAGAGAAAAGCCCTCAAAAGTTCTAAGTTGCCAAGCCCCAGAAGGTGATCAAAATCCTACCTAAAATCAAGACAGCATTAAGGCTAATGTCATCTCCAAAGCCAGGGCTAAGAAGGTAACACTGAGAAAGAAGTGGAGAGATTTCCATTGGGATGACTCCTGCTCCCCTAATGGCTCTGTTATGAATCACCATGGACCACCCGGAGAGATCAAAGTCCTGCAGGACAAACAGCCCCATGGCCAGTATAATGAAGTGGTGGCAGTGGGGGGAAGTGCTGTGTTTTGTGTAACACCTGCCAGGTGAGTGATGCACTGACAGGGCAGCTGCCCATGAGCTCATTCTCTTCGATCTGCTTCTGCTGTTATTTCAGAGCCAGCACTAGCGGGAGTGTGTCCCTGTCACTTCACCAGCTCTAGAACAGGCTCTGCCTGCAGCCCAGCTCTGATTAATCCCACTTTTTAATGTATTCCTACTGCGATACTTTCCCAGTTCTCTGCCTCATTCGAACATTCCCGTCAGCGACTGAACATGGGGAGGGATGGACTAATTTGTGTGACACTCGGTAAGTTGCCGTCGTATGTGACTGAAACCTCTGCTGGAGGTGGGCAGGAGCCTGTTACACACATAAAATAGCTAAGCTTGACCAAAGTACCTGCTACACATTCAAACCTACCTGTACACACACAATAGAAATTGGGGCTCTGAGAAAGGGCAACTTTCCTTTAACACAAATCATTGTTTTCTGTACTTCCAGAGGCACTGAAATAGCAGCTGTTTAAAGGTAATGTGCTTCTATTTCATGATCAGCAGCAGAGCCTGTCAATTTACCACCCGTAGAGCTGATTGTTTCTAACTGCAGGGTTAGCCAGACCATTCAGTAATATTATCGCTCTGTTCACAAAGCCTTTGGTTAGTGACAAATCATGAGACTTATCCCTCCCTGCTGTAATTCCACTGACTCCAGTGTCTCTTTCCCCATTTCTGGTTTCAAGAAAATAAATTAAAACAACCTTCAGAACTAACATGCTGTGGGAAAGTGGAAATGTTGATAGCTCAAATAATTCAGTTTCTTCTGTGTCTTGTGTGTGTCTATCTGCTTTGTGTGTGTGACCGGTGGGGCTTTTTGTTTGCTCCTGGCAGGTGCAACCCTGTCAGATTTGTCTGTGGGGAGGGGCCAGAGAAAACAGACACCCTGGCCTTCCAGCTTGGGGTTAGGCAAAGGAATAACAACCCTGTCCCATAAAAAACAAAATATGTTACAGAAACAGTGGTAGGAACAGTGCTAGAGAAACTGGTAAATAATCACAGTGCCCCGGCTTGAAGTAATCAGAAACACAGAATTCAAAAAGCAAAGCTCAGGGGATATTTGGGGTTTATTCTCTGAGCTTAGCCATGTGCTATAGCACAGGGAGCACTTTTGGAAGTCTCCCATCCCACAATGGGGGAAAGGAAAAGGATTCTTAGGTTCTAGCACGGATTGAAGGAGGATGGTGATGGGGAATAAGGGAATTCCTCTGACTTACCCTAACTACATCTGTCATTGCAATGGGTGAAATGACATTTTCCCCTATCCCTGCCCTGTTCCTGCTCTTTGTTATAGTTCAATATACTTTAAGTGTGGAAAATGATCATAAAAATATCTGCTCCCCAGCACAACCTGAAGCAACATCAGAACAACTGGGAATGAAACAATTTGTTCCCCAAGGGACAACTCGATGACTAACAATTGCTGTGAAATGGGGGAACAGTATAACCGTGATGCTCAGGGTTTGTTCAGAAAAGGAAAAGTGATGGAGTTTAGGTCAGGTCAAGGGGAAAGCTAATGCCAACCCCTGCACCTGGGCTGCATCTGCACTACAAATGTTTACATTACGATCACTAACTTGAGCAGCCAACGCCATGTACAGCCCTAGTGGATGTCAGGCACAGGTAGTTATTGCCTCAGTGTAGCTTGTTGGGATCAAACCTCTCTCCCCCCACCTGGAGGTGATGAACATTCCTGGCTGGAGGGACACACACTCCTACGACTCAGAAGGAAAGGAGTTGATAGAAAAGATCACAGGACTGACCCCAAAGAAGGATGAGCTGCAAAAGGCAGAAGCAGGCAACTGATCTGGTGGAGCTGAGAGACCACGGTGAAGATGGTACAAAAATCACTATGTGGGAATGAGCAAATGTGATTTTTTTTAAAAAAATTTTTTGGCCAACCCTAGTGAAGGGATTTATTACAGTTCTCTCTCATGTGGATTTTCTGATATCTAATGAGGCTTGAATGCTGATTGAAGCTTTTCCTGCACTCAGAGTGTGATTCTCCTATGTGAGACAATGTTTAAGCTGTGTTTGAAGCTTTTCCCGCACTCAGAGCATGTCTAGGGCTTCTCCCCTGTGTGGATTCTCTGATGTAAGATGAGATCTGAACGATTAAAGAAACATTTCCCACACTCAGAGCATCCATAAGATTTCTCACCCATGTGGATTTTCCTATGTTTGATAAGGTTTGAGCTCTGATTGAAGCTTTTCCCACACTCAGAGCATGTCTAGGGCTTCTCTCCTGTGTGGATTTTCCTATGTCTGATAAGGTTTGAGCTCCGAATGAAGCTTTTCCCGCACTCTGAGCATGTGTAGGGCTTCTCCCCTGTGTGGATTCTTTCATGTCTGATAAGGGCAGAGCTCCAACTAAAGCTTTTCCTGCACTCCGAGCATGTGTAGGGCCTTTCTCCTGTGTGGATTATTCGATGTGTGATAAGGTGGGAGCGGTGCTTGAAGCTTTTCCCGCACTCAGAACATGTGTAGGGCCTTTCTCCTGTGTGGATTCTTCGATGTGTGATAAGAGCAGAGCTCTGACTAAAGCTTTTCCCGCACTCAGTGCATTCATAAGGTTTCTCACCCATGTGGATTTTCTTATGTCTGATAAGGTGTGAGGTCCGATTGAAGCTTTTCCCACACTCAGAGCACGTGTAGGGCTTCTCTCCTGTGTGGATTCTCTGATGTGCGATAAGGTTTGAGCTCCGAATGAAGCTTTTCCCACACTCAGAGCATGTGTAGGGCTTCTCCCCTGTGTGGATTCTATGATGTCTGATAAGGGCAGAGCTCCAACTAAAGATTTTCCCGCACTCTGAGCATGTGTGGGGCGCTTCTCCTGTGTGGATTCGCTGATGTGAGATGAGGGCTGAACTATCGATAAAGCATTTTCCACACTCAGAGCATTCATAAGGTTTCTCACCTCTGTGGATTGTCTGATGTCTGATAAGGGCAGAGCTCCGATTGAAGCTTTTCCCACACTCATGGCATGTGTAGCGTGTCTCTTCCAAGTTGATTCTGTTGCTTGTTATAAAGTCTGAGTGGCTACTAAAGTTTCCCTCTGGCCTCCCCTGAGTCTCACAGGCTTTTGTTTTTTCTGGGAGTGCATAACTCCCGGAAACATTCCCTTTGGATCTTCCTGATAAAGTTCCATGTGGTTCTCCTTGCTCAGCATCTTCCTGATGGGGTTTCTCCTCCTCATTCTCACTCACCATCCCATCACCTGATGGGAGACGGAGAGAATCCAGACATAGATCACTACCTGCACCGGAAAGAAAGAAAATCTCAGAGAGAGGAATGGAAAAAGGGATGAACAATCCAAAATGTGTGTGGGAGAGATCAAACCTATCAGGAGCTGATTTTCCCCAAAACCTTCCCCAGAGGAGAGAGGAAGGGATCAGTTTTGGTCCGCATCTCACCAGAACACTTGGGGGAAAGCGAGATCGGGGAGGGACCTGCTGCTAGTTGTCAGTCAGAATAGGAGGGAAGCCATGAGTGACATCTGCCATAATGATTCCACATCTGCAGGGAACAATCCTGAACTTGGAGAGTTCACAGGGTCTTTGTAGGGCATCCCGAATGTTTCCTGCATTCCCGCACAGTTGTTGAGTTGGTTTAACCAAGTCCTCACCTGTGCAGGCAGCTCTTGGGAGCACTTCTTTCTCAGAGCCCTGGAGGTCTGGGACCCACGGCTCTTCCCCTCGTTCCAGCTGTGAGATCACATCAGGTTTGGAAACTGGAAACCCTACTGCAGGCAAAGAAAACAAGGGAGGTCAGTGGAATTTGTGGGAAACTTGTCACAAAGAATAGTCCATGGTTTTAACCCCAGCTCATTTTTAAGCAGTAACATCCCAAGACCAGCTTCCTTGGCTCAAAGTGGCAGGAGAGTTATTATGATTATAAATCATATGAATTACCTTAGTGCTAAGGAGCAACTAACAGTGGGTCCCCATTGTGCTAGGACACGTACAAACCCAGAATAGTAGATGGCCCATGCCCTGAAGAATTTACAATCTGAATAGACAAGACAGACACAGAATGGGGGAAGGGATAGACCCCACTGTTAGAATAGAGATATTCAGGCCTGTCTGTAAAGCCTAGACTTTAAGAACTTAGGTGTATTTTTATCACTTAGCTACTTACAGGAGTATGAAAACAAAGAATCAAAATCACAGTCTGCCTGTGAATGGGCCTTCTCTTACTGTGACCGTCTGAAGCCTTGTTCTTAGGCTAAGGCCTTTGGCTAAGCAGCAGGGGCAGCCATAAGCTGGGAAGCGAAGGGTCACATCCTCACATCCCAAACCAGTCACACTGAAATAAGGTGCTATTGGGCTGTTAGGAAGACGATCCTGTCCCGATAGCGCCCATCACCACCAGATAAAGAAACAGATCTTAAAATGGTTAAAGAAAACCTAGTTTGACAGCATCCTGTCTGGCAAGAAATCACTTCTCAATGCTTGTGGTTGTGAAACCCTCATTTTTGTATTTTATCTTTATGGCCACCACTTTTACAATGTTAATCAGTCTGGATGTCTAACTGGTTTTGTCGGCTGTATAATTAACTTTGCTAGGTGTAAGTTACTGAGGATAGTGGGAGACAATTGGTTAGAGAATTATGTTTCAATGTGTTAGGATTGGTTAGTTAAATTTCAGTACAATGATTGGTTAAGCAAAGGTATAGCTGAGAATATTACTATATAAACTGAGTCAAACAGGACGGGGGACAGGAACAGGGGACACAGCATAAATGCTCTGCGGCATCAGAGCTGGTAAGGGGGACACGGGGAAAATGCTCTGCAGTGTCAGAGCAGATAAGGGGGACACACCGCCGAAGACCCCAGGCCCCCTGAATCCTCTGGGCAGCCCTGGGTGACAATCATTCCCTTGTCTCTGTCGGGTATTCCATTGATGTACGTTACTCCCAGCCAGTCCTTAATGACCCATTCACATCACCCCATGACAGCTACGTGACAAAACACCTCACGTCTCCTGCTCTTTAGAATCACAGCAATACCAATCACAGCAGGAAACTGAGGTGTGCATTGGCATCATACAAGTATCACCAAAAGTCCCACCTCTATCTCAGACACACTGCTCACAGCCCCTGGAGAGAAAGCAAAGCACAGGAACTGGACGTTAGTCCAGTGAACACAGTGGAGGACAAGCTGCAATCCTCACACCCTGGTCAAAAAGGAGAGGCAGGTGGGTCCCTGCCCATAGAGAGGGGCTGGCTAGAGGCCTGATACCTGAGGGTCCATTCCTTGAGCAGACCATGGAGGCAGGTCAAAGGCTTTGCTACCCCAGAACTGCGACATCGCAAAAGCACATTTTGGGGAATTAGGAAATCTAGTGACTCAGGGGTAATGGGAGGGAGAATTAAACTCCCCCAGTGGGAGGAGAAGGCTGGGGAATTATACACTAACATTCAGGAGCAACAGCCTCTAATTCTTCCGGAAAAGGAGAAGGTCAGAAACAAGAACTGGGCCACGCAGCCTCAGGAGGGACAGGCTCAGAGATCCAAGGAGCCTGGAGGGAGGACAGCTTGTGGCTGCTGCAGATGGGGAGAGGGGGGACAAGACTCTCTCCAAACTCTCATTCTTCTTGACCCCGACCTGATTTTACGATCTATGACCTAGTCTCACATTTTGTGGGCAATTTCATACTCGCTAGAGGTAAGATGTCATTATCAGAGAATTGCTTATGAGCTTGGACCATGCATGGAGGGGCAAGGAGGTGAACATAGATAAATGGGTTATTAAGGGCAGGTCGACACTACAGCCGGGATTGACGCTCTGAGATAGATCTAGCCATGGTCGATTTAGTGATACGATTTAGTAAACGTAGCTTAAGCTTGCTACAGTTCAGGGCCTTATATTAAGCTGAGGCTTTGTGAGAGTGGTTATGCTGAAGTCTGGGATTTACCTGAGGTTTGGGTACAGATTCGGGGTTAAAGGTCTGGGATCCCCCACAGCTCTAGATCCCCAAAACCTCTCCTCCCTCCCACTGACCCATCCAGCCCACTTCCTGGGTGCCCTTCCTCCACACTCCCCTCTCCTTCTTCCCATTACTCGCAGCTAGCACCACCTCCCGGCACCTTGGGAGCTTCTTCTGTTCCCTCCTCATCTCTCATTACCTCCTCCCTCCCTGATGCCTGCTAGTGCGTGGGAGATAAGGAAAAAAAGGGGGACAAAGAAACTTGTCAAAACTTGGGTGATGAATAAAGGTATAAAGTTATTACTGCTCAGGTTCTACAGAGACCCCACAGCTTCTAATAACCCAGGGGACAGGACTCCTTACCCAGCGAGGTCACATTCTCGTAGTTCTCCTGCATGACATCCCTGTAGAGGGCTCTCTGAGCGGGGTCCAGCAGAGCCCCCTCTCCCCTGGTGAAATACACAGCCACCTCCTCGAAGGTCACCGGCCCCTGAAAGAGCGAGAGTCCAACACTCAGTACCTGCTGCCCCACTCACAGCCCCACTACTCACGGAACAGCAGCACCAGGTAAATGGAAGCCCCGGGAGGCACATGTTAACAGAGTCCCACCCCACCTTGCCTAGAACAGTCAGGGGGCATCAGAGGGTAGAAAGAGAGAATCTTTGTGTCTCCCAGCTGACAGATGGAGGCAGGGTCTTCACATTTATCACATAGCTACTAGCCAGAGCTTGATATAGGAGATGGGGCTGTCTCTGGACCATGCTGATGGCTCCCTGGTAGGAATCCCAACACTCTCCAAATAAAATATATGGAAGAAAAGGGAAGTCAATAGTAAAGAATCTAAGTTCGAAGGTCAGAATTGTAGAAAGTTGGCAAGGGAAGCTAACAGAAATCAATGATCAACCAATGAAAATAAGAAGGAAGTTTTTAAAAGTACAAAATTAATCCTAACAATGGTAGTGGTACATTACTAGATGGAAATGGCAGAATCATCAACAATCATGCAGAAGAGGTAAAAGTGTTCAATAAATATTTCTCTCCTGGATTTGGAGAAAAACAGATGATGTAACTCATATCATAAGATGTTGACGCTGACAGTCTTTCCATTCCAAAAGTAACTCATGAGGCTGTTAAACAATAGCTATTAAAGTTAGATGTGTTTAAATCAGTGGGTCCAGAGAACTAGAGTTCTGAAAGACCTGCTGGAGGAGTGTGGTGGACTGTTAATGTTGATTTTAATTAGGACTTGGAACACTTGGGAAATTCCAGAAGACTGGAATAAAGCTAATGCTGTGCCAATATTTAAAAACTATAAAAGAGATGATGCAGCTAATGACAAGTGTGTCAGTCTGAAATCGATACTGGGCAAGAGAATGGAGCAGCCGATACTGGATTTCATTAATAAAGAAAGGAGGGTAATATAATTAGTATCCATTAAAAAGGTTTAGACACAATAGATCCTATCCAACTAACTGGATATCCTTATTGGATGAGATCAAAAGTTTGGTTGCAGCTAATAGTACTGCTGTAATATATGTAGGCATATGAGTTGCTTCAGCACAATATTTTGACTAGAATGTACAAAATACACACGGCATACATTAAATAGATTAAAAACTGGGATTTTAAATAGGGAACCATGGTCGAGTGGATTTCTTTCTAGTGGGTTCCCGCAAGGATTGGATCTTGGCCCTGTGCTATTTAACATTCTTATCCATGACCTGGAAGAGAATATAAAATCATCACCGATAATGTTTGCAGTTGCCACAAAGATCGGGGATGCGGGGTAACTAATGAAATGTCAGTAGGTTCAGGTTTCAGCACTGGGAGTCTGGGAAGTTTTCCCAGCCCTGGCTAAAGGGTTATTTCCTGTTCCACAAAGAGGGGAAGTTTCATTCACTACACTTGTGCCTTGACATTAGGATCTATCTGACACTACAGCCCATATTCAACATAGTGGCAGGATTATAATATGATTAGGACATGAGGCATTTTGTACAAGATAAGTCATGTGCGGTGTCACTGGAAAAGTTATGATTTGCTGAATATGATTATCCTACCTGTGTGCATGGATCATGTTTGTATCTGAAGTTATGGATATTGACTCTGTATCTGTCTTTCAAATGTGCTTACTCTGGGTAACAGTCACAACGAGCCTTTCAGGTACAACAATGAAGAAGCCAGACACTGCTGATGGCTCAGCAACAAAGACAATGGACTGTGGAAGAGCTTAGCCCTCCTCTGAATGTGTCAGCCAGCCTATGAGTCACGGCTACTATGACTCAGCAGGCCATGCTAGGGCATGTGACCAGACCACATGACAATGAACTTCATTTTGGTACCTGTATCTTTCCAAAAACTGGACTGGGAACTGAGTTTAGAACAAAGGGTTCCTGCCATATGGGAAAGCTACATAAGGTGGGTGTGACATCATCTCTTGGTCTCATTCCCCACACAAGAGAACTCCTGGAAACACCTGAGGAACAAAGACTGAACTGGGGGAAACTGCTGCTCCCATGGTAAAGGGATTTCTAGCTTGTGTATGGAAACTTGGGGGACTGCTTGTAGCATCAGTCAGGGTGAGAAATTGCTAATTCAAATTCTATCCAGATAGTATGTTAGGCTTGGTTTGAGTTTCTGGTTATTTGCTAAGTAATCTGCTTTGATCTGTTTGCTAACACTTATCACTGGGAAATTGGCTGTTGTCTTCTCTCTCTCCTTGAGTGGCTTAGGTAAAGCACTCAGGTAGCTTAGTTGGCTGCATGATGCCACCTGCTGTCGTGTTGGGTGATAACAGGGCCAGGAGAGGCTGGCTGAATCTCCAGCAAAACAGTGTGAGAAGGGCCAGCCCAGCTTGAGGGTTAGAGGGCACAGTGGTTCCCAGAAGCCCCCCAGACTGCACCCCAGGGTGACAACCCATCACACCCTAGAGTACACAAGTGTCAGCAGGTTTGTCACATCCTGTCCCCTCCCTTTCTCCACCCTAGATACTTCCTGCCTCCCACCATCTCTAGCAGCTCCCACCAGTGGTGAGCTCCAGCCGGTTCGCATGAACCGGTTGTTAAATTTAGAAGACTTTTTAGAACCGGTTGTTTCAGGACAACTGGTTCTAAAAAAACTTTTAAATTTAACAAAGGCTCGGGCAGCTGTCCACCAGGCCTCTGGCCCCAGCTTACCTCCCCGTCTCCTGTGAATACTCCGCCCTTCTTCTCCTCCTCCTCCCCTGCTTCCCGCAAATCAAATGTTTGCGGGAAGCCTGAAACAAGCAGCAGGCAGGTAAGCCAGGCCGGGGGGGGACGACGACAGCGTGCGCGGCCCAGTCCGGCTCCACCTGAGCGGCTCCCCCTGGCCCCGGCCGAGCGCCCCAGCCGGATCCCAGCCAAGCACCCCTGGCTCTGGCTGGTCCCGGCCGAGCGGCTCCGATCTGGCCCAGCATGGGCCCTGCAGCACCGTTCCCGGCTGAGCGGCTCCAGTCCGGCTCGGGGAGTCGGGTCCTGTGGCGCCAGTCGCGGTCCTGGCAGAGCTGGCTGTGGTCTTGGCAGAGCGGCTCCAGCCCGGATCGGGGAGTCGGATCCTGTGGCACCAGTCGCGGTCCTGACCCCAGGCAGTGTGGTAAGGGGGTAGGGAACAGGGAGGGGGTGTTCGATGGGTTGTGGGGGGCTGAATAGGGGTCGGGGTGGTCAGAGGGCAGGGTACAAGGGGGTTGAATGGGAGTTCCAGGGGGCAGTCAGGAAGGAGCAGGTGTTGGATGAGGTGCTGGGGGGCAGTTAGGGACAGAGAGAAGGGGTGGTTGGATGGGGCAGAGGTTCCAGGGGGGCATCAAGAATGAGAGGAGGGGTTTGATGGGGCGGCAGGGGGCAGTCAGGGGACAGGGAAGGAAGGGGATGGGTCAGGGGTCCCCGGGGTGTGTGTGTCAAGGAACACAGGGGGGTGGATGTGGCATGACCCCCCTCGTGAGGTGAGGAGGAGGGAACCTGTTGTTAATATTTTGGCAGCTCATCACTGGCTCTCACCCTCCTATACATTTACTGCTCCTCTCCCTCCAAGCAGAACCCACCACCAGCTCTCTGATAATCCCTTACCTGAGCCAGCTCCATTGCAGCCATTTTCTTCACCCTGGGAGGAGGGGATGATTTGGGGCGAAACGTGGACGTTAATCTGTAGCCTGCCAGGGCAAGAAGGACAAGGTGAGAGAATTCAGACAGGGTTTCTGTCCTTTCCACATGTCGATTCCCCCCAGGATTTTCCCCTGTTAATGGACATTCTAGGTTCTGCCACACTGTGAAGCACAGAGTGACCTTCTCCCAGTACAGGCCTAGCCCCCTCCTACCAGGGTGTGACCCTCTGACACAGGGTGAAACCCTCCCAGCAGCAGAGTCTCTGTGTTACACTTATCAAGTTTGGGGGCGATACCAAGCTGGGAGGGGTTGCAAGGACTTTGGAGGATAGAACTGAAATTCAAAATCATCTGGACAAACTGGAGAAATGGTCTGAAGTAAATAGGATGAAATTCAATAAGGACAAATGCACAGTACACCGCTTAGGAAGGATCAATCAGTTGCACACATACAAAATGGGAAATGACTGCCTACGAAGGAGCACTGTGGAAAGGGATCTGGGGGTCCTAGTGGATCACAAGCGAAATAGGAGTCAACAGTGTTGCAAAAAAGCAAGTATCATTTTGGGATGTATTAGCAGGAGTATTGTAACAAGACACGAGAAGAAATTATTCTGCTCTACTCCACGCTGATTAGGTCTCAACTGGAGTAGTGTGTCCAGTTCTGGGGGCCACATTTCAAGAAAGATGTGGACAAATTAGAGAAAGTCCAGAGAAGAGCAACAAAAATGATTAAAGATCTAGAAAACATGACCTATGAGAGAAGATTGAAAAAAACTGGGGAAGACTCAGAGGGGACATGATCACAGTTTTCAAGTACATAAAAGGTTGTGTGATAGACCCAGGCCAGTTGGGTACAGCAGAATAGCAGAAGGCAGATATACTGGCCACTGGATTAACAGTTTTCTGTTCCCTGACTGACCAGAGCAGGGGCTGCTCCAGGCTAATGAGAACACCTGACTCTAATTAACCTGTAAAGAGTCAGGTGAGGCCATTCAGTTAATGTGACCACCTGACTCTAATTAAGGCCCTGCTGGTACTATACAAAGGGCTCACTTCAGTCAGGCAGGGGACAGCCAGGGAGCCAGAGGAGAGGAAATGCGGCTGAAGGGCTGGTTACTGAAGACACCCTCAAACCATCGTTAAGGGAGCCCTAAGGTCAGGGTGAAGAAGGGAGAAGCAGGAGAGCTGTGGGGAAGTGGCCCAGGGAAATGTAGCAACTCTGGCAGTGAAAGGTTGGCTGCCAACTGCCACCATTAGGGTCCCTGGGCTGGAACCCGGAGTAGAGGGCGGGCCCGGGTTCTCCCCAACCCACCACTACAGGAACATCTCCTGGAAGGGGAAGTCAGGTCCCTGTCAGGACAGGAGGCTGAACAGAGACTGTGGGAGTTCTCTCACCAACCTCCTTGCAGGCCTATGTTGAAAAGGGCCCAATAGACTGTGACCCTGGCCCTAGAGAGAGAAGGGCTACGTGGAGGGTCACAGTGAGCCACTGAGGCAGCATAAACCACCTAGAAGCGCAGGATCCACCAGAGCAGGGTCAGAGCTCTGCCACAGTTGTTACAAACATGCCGGAGAAAAATTGTTCTTCTTAACCTCTGAGGATACGACAAGAAGCAACGGACTTAAATTGCAGCAAGGACGGTTTAGGATGGAGATTAGGAAAACAACTTCCTAACTGTCAGAGTGGTTAAGCACTGGAATAAATTGTCTAGGGAGGTTGTGGAATCTCCATCACTGGGGATATTTAAGAGTAAGCTGGACAAACACCTGTCAGAGATGGTCTAGATAATACTGAGTCCTGCCTTGAGTGCAGGGGACTGGCCTAGATGACCTCTCGAGGCCCCTTCCAGTTCTATGATTCTAAGAACCAAAGGCCAGTGAAGAGCAGAATCCAAGGAGTCACTCTGGGGATTCTCCCTGTCACTGTCCCCAAGGCAGTTCTCTCAGGTTTACAAAGCTGCTTGATGCTCCAGCCTTTATCCAGTCTCTCCTGGGAGTGCCCCCTTCATGGGCTGGGCCTAGTTTTAGCCTTTGGGAAGCGTGACCCCGGGGGTGCTGAGACTGGGCCTTCTTGCCGCAGCACATCTTGTTCCTTTCTGTGGCTCCCCAGTGAGTCCAAATGAGTAGATACTCCTGATTGTCCTGCTTTGAGAAGGGGGTTGGACTAGATACCTCCTGAGGTTCCTTCCAGCCCTGATATTCTATGATTCTATGACTGGCAGTAACCTGAACATTGCTGTGATTCGTGGGGTAAGACAGTGGTTCTCAACTAGGGGTCCTGGGCCCGCTGGGGGCCTCTAGCAGGTTTCAGGGCAGGGGCCAAACAAGGGCAGCATTAGACTCACTGAGGCCCAGGGCAGAAAGCTCCAGTCCCAGCGCATGGGGCTGTAGTCCAGGGCCCTGAGCCCCACCACCCGGGGATGAAGCCAAAGCCTAAGCAATGTAGATTTGTGGGGCCCTGTGGCGCGGTGCCCCAAGAGAGGAAGAAAGTGCCCTGAGGACGCAGCCAGAGGGCTGAGCCCTGACACACGACTGGCTCAGAGGGTCTCTGCAGTCAGGAAGGGCTCGCAGTGAGGGAAGCCTGGCAACTGATGGCTGGAGGGGTGAAGAGGTTTGGGGCATGGTGGGGGAAGAAGCGTCTGGGACTGGATAACCTGGGGCTGGGCAGTCTCCATAGGGGACACTTGCTCCTCCTGTGCCCTTTCCACACCCTCTTGCGAGGCGAGAATGACCACCCTGTCCCCACCCCCAGCGGCAGCCGTGTCTCAGGACTCTCCCCAGTTGCACCCACTAACTCTCCTCCCATTTGGGGTATAGCTCGGGCCAAAAAATTCCCACCAAGATGAACCCCGCTGGCTGCTGCCAGATCTGGTGCCACAGGGGCCTCTGGTGGGTGAAAGGCAGAACTGTCGCACTTCTCAGGCAGAACATATCTTCTTCAAGCCAAAAAAAAAGAAATTCTGCGCTGGACGTGAATTCTGTGCATACGCAGCGGTGCAGAATTCCCACCTGAGTAACTCACACCTGGCACAAACACAACCTGCTCACTCCCATCTCTTCTCCCTATGTGTCGAGTCCCAGAGCTGCTGCTGTCATTAATGCACACAGGCTTTCACTCCCGTTAGCGCTGGCAAGACCCAATCCAGCGACAGGACTGAACCCTTATTTTCCTATCACATGGGACAGTCTCAGCTGAGGGGGAGGTGAGATGGGGAGGGGGTACAATGGGGAAAGTTGTTGTACCCATGTTGGTCCCAGGACAGCAAAGAGGTATTTTTAATTGGTTCTAAAAAAATTACCTCACCCACCTTGTCTCTCCAAGAGATCTGAAAGTGGCAGGAGGAGACAAACAGGAAGACAGAGCTCAGGACTCTAAACCAAACATTTCAAACCCCTGGAAGAAACTACATTTCCCTTCTGCCCCTGGGTATGCCTCTATGAGGGACCACCCCATTCCCCTCACAGCAGCAACGGGAGACTGCAGCCAGCCCCAGATGGTCTTTCCCAATCCTGGGATGTTTGTTGTGACAAAGTTTGTGTGTGGTGGGTGCATGGGCTGGGTACACCCGCACTGATCTGCAGATTGGGAAGTCAGGGCAACTCTAGCACAGCTTGGGGGCTGTGGGCAGGGGGAGCAGTTCTGGAGCTGGGCCTCTGTCCTCTCTAGCTCCCATGGCAGATGGCTCTGGCAGCATCAAGTGGGTCCATCACTGCAGGGGAAGGTTGGGGTAGTGTCTGAGATCAGGGTGAGAATTGGAGGGGGGTCTATGCCCAAAAATGGGGGATGGAATTCACCTCCCCACCCCTCTGCAGAGCTGAGCAACTAGGGCTTTATCCAGTGAAGTGAAATTCACTCTGGGTGACTTTGAGTCAGCCACTGAAAGATGCTTGTGCCTTCGGTTCCACACTGGCCCCAGGAGTCAACTAGTTCTCCCTCCCCAGACTGCCGGGGGCAGCCAGGGATAATTAGTGGGTTATGGGAATTAGAAGATGAAAATTCACTAACAATGATATTTGTGTGTTTATTATTAAATCCCCAGACACCCACCAATCCCCGTCCTCCTTCCGATGAGCTATAAATATCTAAGGGACTCAGCTACTGATCCTGCAGTCAGTTCCGGCCCTTCCCCACTTTCTAAAGCAGCACTTTTAAGGACAGGGCAAGGAAACATGGAAATACTTTGAACCAAATTCCAGAAGCTGCTGAGCATGGAGAAGTTAAAATGAAACAATGGTTCCGTCTCTCCAAGGACCTGGCCCCTAGTGCAAAATAAGACACTCCCCAAGAATCTGAAATGGCCACTTCATAACTGATAATGTTATTAATCTGTTCACTTCTGGGAATTACCACTAAGAGAAACAACCCAGTGACGGTGATAGCCCGAGGAAAAGATCTCATGTGTCTTTAGATCACACCGATTTGTAACCTGGAACTTTATACACTAAAATGCCTAATTCGTAGCCCTACGGCAATTGCCTGGTGTCACTACAGGACAGAATTAAGGTTGGTGCCTTAGTTGTGAATTTCCATCCCCTAGCATATTGCAATTGCTGTTAAGTGGGTTTGACAAAATTCATTGTGTATATTTCTTTCTTTTAATTTCAATAGATAGCGATATTTATTTTTAAGCCCTTTTTTCAATGTTTATAATTTCAATGTTCAGAGCTGTGGGAAGTTATGGGGGTCGTCAGACAACAATTATTAAATAACAGTAACTGTTGAGATTCCAAAAGCCAAATCATAGAACTGTTCAAAGAGAAATTGTCAGTGTCACAGGCAAAATATACAGTGTAAATATCCTTAAATCAAACTCCACTTTCTCCAGAAGCATTTCTGTATATTACCTATATCAATATTTTTTCATCTGTGTGTGTGTGTGCAGTGAAATTAACATTTACTGCAATTTATTCATAAAAATCCAATCCTGTCAAGCGTAATTTTAAGTAATGAAGTACTTGAAGTCTTTCACTTCCTAGACTGGAATGTTTCACTTCAGGATAATTACACCCTCCCTGTGATGTATTTCACTCTCAGTACTGTAACCCCCTCATGATGTAGCTCCTGTCTAGGAGCTCTGCTGAAGCCAGTGGCATTATGATCAGGTGACACACTGACATGAGCAGAGACACATAGGGGAGGGTGGAGGATGAGGTAACATGGAGGCTACCAGAGTTGAACGTGGCCGTAAGAGCAAACGCTCTCCCACCTCCCAGAGTCAGTAATTCTGAATCGTTCCCTGAAATCTAAATAGCCCCAGTATGAGAGACAGTGATTAACGCAGGAACCTTAGGGGCTGCAGCACCAACCCCCTGCCTGGATGAGGAGGGTGAAGAATTGCAGTAGAAATGGGTTAGGCTGGGAGAGGGCACAGCTGATGGGGGACTGGGAGCCAAGAGGCCAGAGCTCATGGGGGGTTCAGGAGAAGAAGTCAACAGGACTGGGTAGAGGCACTTCAGTGTATTTTCCCCATTAACCATTCTGCCATATATTTAATTTAGAAACTTTTAATTCCCAACTAAACACCTTGGAGCTAAGCTGGGTTGATGCATTTCCACTTACAGTGGTACAGATGTAATTAGGTGCTTAATCAGATGCTCATGCAGCACAAAGCAGTCAATAATGGGTGTGTTTTCATTCATTAACTTGACTGTGTGCTGTGCATCGCTTTGAAAAAAAGATGCTGTGAGGGAGTGTCAATTTTAGGCATTAAGAAATGGTAAGTAGGTGTCAGTTCATTTCCCATGCATTTCTCTCCTAATTTTAATTTCAGTTTTGAATCAGTATTAATACCACGTTGTTTTAACAGCAGTAGGGTCCATTTGTATAATTGTTTGCAAGATTTCATTGGATATTGTTACCCAGCCGTCTTCACCTTTTATTTTCAGATTCCTAAATACACCCCAGCGCACCTCTCCTGACAGACTGCAGGCCCTGGCCGGTGACATGCTCCTTAGAGAGCAAACACCTGACGAGCCCTTTCACCCTCAAATGCGCATCTGGCTCTTTGACGTTGCTTTATCCACCCCACCAGAAAACGCTGTAGGGAACCCGGTCATTACAGCCAACCGCACTAGGTACCATTCTACCAGCTCTGGGCCAACAGTCAAATGGTTCTGTTTGTTTATCTTTCATTCAGCTTTGCAATTCTTAGATCCCATTTAAAAACTGGAAGTGAAATAACCGAAGCAAGTTACGAAGAGAGCGGCCTCGGGCATAGGCGGGGGTAAAACAATAAATGGAAAGAACTGACTATGCAAAAAGGAACATCACAAACTATCAGAGCCCCAGACCCCCACCCAACTGAACCCACCCCAGCCAGGCATATCAAGCCTATGTGTCTCTGAAAAATCGCCCAGCCCGTCTGGCAGTGAACACTGCGTGTTCCAGGCAGAGCTACGGTGTGTGCGTCTGCTCTGCTGACATGCTGCTTTGGTACGGAACGAGCCACGGCCACAGGGAGCAGAGACATGGACTCCTACAAAATACAATCCCAGATACACCTCCAATGCCACATCCTCCTGCCTCCCCACTGTCTGCCATCCCCTCCCCTCCTCCACATGGCCATTCTCAGCCTACTGCTAACAGTTCCTCTCAGCCTTCAGCACTATAAATAAATAAAACATGGTGTTACAAAAAGGTAGATTGCGCAGAGAAACCTGATCTGGACGTCAGTAAAGCTTTTGATACAGTTCCACATGGGAAACTATTTGTTAAATTGGAGACTATGGGGATTAATATGAGAACCGAAAGGTCAATAAAGAATTGGTTAAAGGGGAGTCTACAAGGGGGTCATATTGAAGGGTGAGTTGTCAGGCTGGAGGGAGTTACTAGTGGAGTTCCTCGGATCAGTCTTGGGACCAATCTCAACACTTTTATTAGTGATCTTGGCACAAGAAGTGGGAGTGGGACACAGAGCCGGGAGGGATTGCCAAAACGGAGGAGGACAGGAAAATCATACAAGAAAAGCTGCATGTCCTTGAAAGCTGGAGTAACTGAAATGGGATGAAAATCAATAGTGAACAAATTCGACTTGTTAGTCCCCAAGTGCAAAATTTTGCAATAAGCTGGGGGTTTGTCAATTGGAAGTGACAGAGGAGGAGACTGGTTGATCACAGGATAATTATGAGCTGCCAATGTGATGCAGCCATGAAATAGGTTAATGCAGTCCTAGGATACATCAGGTGAGGGATTTCCAGCAGACACATAGAATCATAGATTATTAGGGTTGGAAGGGACCTCAGTAGATCATCTAGTCCAACCCCCTGCTCAAAGCAGGACCAATCCCCTGACAGATTTTTGCCCTAGATCCCTAAATGGCCCCCTCAAGGATTGAACTCACAACCCTGGGTTTAGCAGGCCAGTGCTAAAACCACTGAGCTATACATGAAAGGGTCAGTACTGTTATACAAGGCACCGATGAGACCTCATCTGACATACACCTCTACCTTCTGCCCTTAAAGTCTGTGAGTCTATAAGCTGTGCTTTGTGTTGCACAGACACTGATGGAGATCAGGGCCCCATCGTGCAGCACATGGCAGAGAACCTGACTGAGATCAGCAGCCCCATTGTGCTGGGCACTGCACAGACAGAGAGGGACAGTTCTTGCCCCAAAGAGATCACAATCCAAGTAAACAATGGGGAGGAGGAAAACAGAGAGGGGCTGTGACTTCCCCAAGGTCACCAAGCAGGTCAGGGACAGAGCCAGGAACAGATCCCGTTAACGCCAGAGCCACATCACCCGCAGCTTGGGAAGGTCCCCAGACCCCATTGTATTAGGCTGCAGAAAGAGGTGGTTTGCCCATGGATGCACAAGCTGTCTTGGCAGGCAGCTCAGCTGTGGTCCCTGCACACAGCTGGGTGTATGGGTCATGGGTCAGGAGAAGTCAGTGTCCAGCCCTGTGGAGCCGTGCTCCTGGCTCATACCTCCAGCACTCACTGCTGCCCCTCCCTTACCAGCTGCACTGTTCAGCCAGCCCCAGGCCTCTGTGAGGTCACTGCCCCCCCCCTCCCCTATCCCCTGCAAGCCTTCAAATAGGGACATAGTGCACCAGAGCCAATCAGAGTGCACTAGTGTAAATTCTGTCTGTACTAAGGGTTTGCACCAGTGCCTAAAACACCAGGGTGGCAGAGACCTTCAGAAACAGCAGTATGGTGGCACTAGAACCTATTTCTAGCTCGGTCACGGACAGCCTGGGTGACCTTGGCCATGTCAATGTTTCTCCTCCCAACTTCAGTCTCTTTACCCAGCTGTCACTCACTGGGGTCTCCTCTCTCTCCAGAGCTGCTCACCACTACAGTCTGTGTGGGTGTCCCCAGAGCTGAGGCAGTTCAGCTCGGGAATAGTCTTACAAAGGGGCTGGGGAGTCTCTGTCCCTGGAAGATTTTAAGAACAGGTAGGACAAAGCTCTGTCAGAGACAATCTACATACACTTGTCCTGCCTCGGCAGAAGGAGCTGGACATGACAACATCTTGAGTTCCTGTCCAGCTCTACATTGCTATGATGTTATGCAATATAGATACGTATAAAACAACATGATGAAACCAAATGAAAACATGGTGTCAGGCAATTCAAAAAAACAAAAACCTACACTGCACAGCATAAAATGACACAATACTAAGGAGAAGAAAGCAACACGCTGCAAACTAACACACCTTAGAACAAAAGTACACAATGCAAAAGAGCTCAACTCAAACCAACATAACAGACACCAAACCAGCTGAGGCAAAATAACGCATCATAAAACTATGCAACACAGCATGGTGCATCATAGTTCCAAAAGGCAACAGGCAAAACAGCTCAGCGTAGAACAGGACACAGCACAAAAGAGAATTCTTTCAATTAGGCCTGGAAGGGATCTTGAGAGGGCGTCTACTCCAGCCCCCTGTGCTGAGGCAGGACCAAGTATCCCTAGACATTCCCAGACTGGTGTATCTCTAACCTGGTCTTAAAAACCTACAATGAAGGAAATTCCACAGCCTCCCTTGGAAGCCAATGCAAGGCAAACACAGGCCAAACAATGCTGCACACACAGACGCTGGGCTTGGGTTTAAGGGGAGAGGCAAGAATTCAAACAATCTAGGTTCTGCCCCAAATTCTCCATGCAAACTTGAGCAAATTACTTCAGCTCTCTGAGCTTCAGTTTCCCCATCTGTAAAATGGAGTCGCCTCCCACCATTGGCCTATTTAGCCTTTGAGCTTTTTGTGACAAGGCCTGTCCCTGTGGGCATGTCGACACTGCAGTCAGACACCGGCGGCTGGCCCGTGCCCGCTGACTTGGGCTCACACGGCTCAGGCTGTGGGGCTGTTTAATTGTGGTGTCCATGTTCCGGCTGGGGCTGCAGCTCAAGGTCTGGCACCCTCCCACCTCGCAGGGTCCTACAGCCTGGCCCCAGCCCGAGGCCAGACACCTACACTGCAATTAAACAGCCCCTTCGCCTGAGCCCGTGAGCCTGAGTCACCTGGCATGGGCCAGCTGGGGGTTTTAATGGCAGGGTAGAGATATCCTTGGTGTCTGTTCAGCACCTGTCACAATGGGGACCCTGATCTCAGTGTCTGTGCAGAGCCCTGCATAACAGGGGCCTGACCTCAGTCGGTGACTCTGCAACTCCCAGCATTACAGGATCCCGGATTTTGTTTAGGGCCCCTGCAGCAACTAGTAAAATGTGGGGGCAGGATCTCTGTCAGGGTCTGTGCAGTGCACAGTACAGTGGTGGGGCGTGATCTGGGTTGGGGTCAGTGCAGTGCCAGACTCAACGGGGACACAGATCTCAGTCGAGGTCTCTAAAGTGCCCAGCACAATGGACGCAGCGGTTTGGGTCACAGTCACGCGCTGCCTGGCACAAGGGGGGCCGTGATCTCGGTCTAGGCCTCAGTTTTACCTGGCACAACAGTGGGGTCTGATCTCACCTGGGGTCTCTGCAGCGCCTGGAGAACAGGGCCACGCTCAGTACGATAAGAGTCCTGGTCTCAGTCACACACCTGGAGAGAAAAGTGGGAAGATTTTTGAGAATTCGATATCAGTATTTCAGAACTGAGGAGAAAATGGGGCACAAACAATATATTTGCTAATGTGAGACAGAAGCACCAACATCTGGAAGATTTTACATCAGCATTTAACAGTTCAAGAGAACGGAGGGGAAATTGGAAGGGATTATACAGGGATATTCAATCAACAACAGAATGAGATGGATTCTTCTTGCCTCACACTCACAGGGCCAGCAGGTGCTGGGGAGTAGCTGGGACTGGGAAACCTGGGGCTGGGCCGTCTCCATGGGGGACACTTGCTCCTCCCTCCCCTTCCTGGCCCTTCCCAGGCCCCGTTGCCAGCAGAGAGTGGCCCCCCCAGCCCAGCCCAGAGGTGTCCCTGTCTCAGGGCCCCCCCAGCCTCTGCCCATTCACCCTCTGCCCAGCTCAGGAATCACTGGGGGGAACCATTTCCCACCCGCACAAGGACAAATCCCTGCAGGTGGAAATGGGGGAAACCCCCCAAACCTGAGACCTGAACTGGCCACTGGCGAAGGGGAGAGAAAATGGGGCACAATTGGGGGGGGGGGGGACAGGGAACTTCTCAGGGGTTGGGGGAGGGGGGGTCACCCTGGGGGCTGCTCATGGCTCTCTAGGGAGAAAGGGGGCAGGACGGGGGAGGAGGGGGGTCCCCACGGGAGGGGGCAGCGGTAAATCCGAGGGGATCTCAGCCCCCCCCTTTCTCTCCCTGCTCCTCGGGGGTCACCTGCCCCCCCCCGGCCATGTCCGGGCTGCACCGACATTTCCCGCCCGCCCGCCCCAGCCCGGTCTCAGCCCCAGCCCCGCCCGGCCCCACGCAGGGACCCCAGTGGCGGAGCCTGGCCGGGCCCGGGGGGCGCTGGGCAGGGCCGCCCAGAGGGGGGGGCAAGAGGAGCAATTTGCCCCAGGCCCCCGCGTCCTGCAGGGGCCCCCACGAGTGTTTTCTGGGGCCCCTGCGGTTCCGGTTGACCTCCCGCAGGCATGACTGCGGCAGGTCAAGCGGAGCCGCGGGACCACGGCACCCGCCGCAGTCACTCGTCCCGGGCTCCGGTCGACCTGCCGCAGTCATGCCCGCGGGAGCTCAACCGGAGCCAAATGCCACCCCGCAGGTCTTCGGCGCGCTGGGGTCTAGAGCCGCCCCTGAGCGGGGCCCCCCGCCGCCGAAGACCCCGGGCCCCCGGAATTCTCTGGGCGGCCTGGCGCTGGGCTCCTGCGGGGGCAGCAGCTCCGAGCCCCCCGCGGGCGCTGCCCCCCCCAGGGAGCAGATCCCGGCGCTGCGAGATGCCGGGTCCCCCGGGCACTGGGGCAGAGTCACCGCCCGGCCCCGCCCCCGGGGCTCGCTCCGGGACCTGGAGGCTGCAGCTCCGCAGCGGGGCGGGTGGAGCCCGGGGCGGCCCCAGGGCGGCTCCAGCGGGGCAGGGCGCGGGCCGGGCACGGTGGGGTTAATGAAGGGCTCTCCCGCCGCGATCTGCGCATGCCCAGAGCTCCACCGGCACCAACCCTCCAACGGTCCCGGGAGAGGCTCCAACGGCCCCGCGCGAGCTAGGCAGAGCCGCAGCGCCCAACGCTCCTTCGCAGCCCGGCTCCGCCTCTCCCGCCAACGTCACTTCCGCTCCGGGGCGAATCAGTAACTACATCTCCCAGCCTGCCCCGGGGCCGCTTCCGCCCTCCGCAGCCCAGGTAAGGGAGGCCCCATCTCATCCCCGCCCCTCGCAGAGACCCCGCCCCGCCCCCGTCACCGCCCCAGGAGCAGCGGCCCCGCCCGGAGCCCCCAGCCCCGCCCCCTCCCATGTGCCGGTCCCTGCCCGCGGCCGGGGCGCGTCCCCCTCGCGCCAGAGCCCGAGACCCCGGGAGCAGCTCGCGGGGCCCGAGACGCAGCGGCCTGTGGGGGGGAGGCGGGGCCGGGCTCTGCCCGCAGCGAGGCCGGGAAGGGACCGGAGGGGAAAGTGCCCCCTGGAGACTGTCCGGCCCCAGGTTCCACCGGCCTGTTCCTGCTGCTGCGCCAGCGCCCCCCCCCCGCTGCTGCCCCCACTGCCCAGCGCCCCCCCAGCTGCCAGTCACCCGCCCCCCTGCTGCTGCTGCCCCCCCCGCCCAGCGCCCCCCCAGCTGCCAGTCACCCGCCCCCCCTGCTGCTGCCCCCCCTGCCCAGCGCCCCCCCAGCTGCCAGTCACCCGCCCCCCCTGCTGCTGCCTCCTCCCCACTGCCAGGGAGTTTTCCTGCTCCATACTCCCCTCACGTACCCTCTTAAAGCACCTCCCCAAAGGGCTCCCTGCTGCCCATGTGAAGGGTGGGGGTGTGGGGGGGACAGGGCCGGCTTTAGGCCAATTCAACCAATTCCCCCGAATCGGGCCCCGCGCCTAAGAGGGCCCCGCACCCAAGCCCTGCCAGTGCGCTGTACCGGGGTGGCCCAGCTTCCCCAGGGGGCAATTTAAAGGGCCTGGGGCTCCCAGCATGGACTGGAGCCTCAGGCCCTTTAAATTGCCACCAGAGCCCCACTGCTGGAGCCCTGGGGGCTATTTAAAAAGTCTGGGGCTCCCCTTGCTTCTACTGCCCCGGCCCTTTAAATAGCCCCTGGAACCCCGCCGCTTCCCCAGGGCTCCCGTGGCTATTTAAAGGGCCGGGGTGGTAGAAGCAGGGGAGCCCCAGGCCCTTTAATAACCCCAGAGTCCTGGGGTAGTGGGGGGCTCCAGCTGCCTCTGCTGCCCCAGTCCTTTAAATAGCCCCCCGAGCTCTGCTGCTTCCCCAGGGCTCCCATGGCTATTTAAAGGGCTGGCGCGGTGGAAGCAGGGGAACCCTGGGCCCTTTAAATAGCCCCCGAGCCCCGGGCTGCTGCTGCTACTACCCCGGTGGGGGAGGGAGGAGGAGGAGGCACTTACCGTACAGGGTGGGCTGTACCCCCTGTACCCACACCCCCTGCCTGCACCCAGCCCCTGCCTGCAGCCAGCCCCTGCCCCCACCAGCCCCGCACCCCCTGCCCTGTCTCCAGACAACCCTTGCCACACGCCCCTGCCTGAAGCCAGCCAGTCCCGCACTCCTCTGTCTCCAGGCCTGCCAACCCTTGCCGCACCCTCCTGCGGCCCTGCCTGAAGCCAGCCAGCCCACCCCACATCCCCCTGTCTCCAGCCAGCCCCACACCCCTTGCCCTGCTTGCAGCCAGACCCTATCTCCAGCCAGCCCCTGCCCTGCCTCCAGCCAGCCCCATGTCCACTGGTGCCCTGCAGTTCCCAGGGCAGTAACCCTGCACACCTGCTTCAATGAGAGGGGCAGAGAACAGCTGGGACCCACACATGTGCACACCCTAGGGTGACCAGAAACCAAGTGTGAAAAATTGGAACAGGGGTGGGGGGTAGTAGGATCCTATATAAGAAAAAGACCCCCAAATCGGGACTGTCCGTATAAAATCGGGACATCTGGTCACCCTAGCACACCTCCAGGGAGTGGCGGGGACCCACACATGTGAAACGGAGCTCATTTCTAGTTCAGGCCCATCTTTTAAAAAAAGAACTTTAGGTAGGGTTAACGTACATCCGTATTTTCCCAGACATGTCCAGCTTTTTGGTTCTTAAATCGCCATCCGGGAGGAATTTTTAAAAATACGGACGTATGGTAACCCTATTGGTACAAAAACTACATACTGTGGCACATCCCTTAAAGCAGAACTTTTTACAGGGAACCGGTTGCTAAGAAATGAAAGGCTTTTTTTTACATGGTTTTTTTTTTTAGTCATCTCTGCCGGGGCCCCGCCGAAAATGTTCGAATTGGGCCCCGCACTTCCTAAAGCCGGCCCTGGGGGGGGAATTATTACTGTCTGTTTATGGAACTTCCATATACAATCCCGTCACACTGTCCAACTACTGTCACTTACTTGGTATAAAATCTCTTCAGAACCGGGTGCTTTTCTCTCATCATCAAATATTTCTTTTTAGACCTATTTCTAACCCCAGTTCTCAAGGATAGATTTAAAATATCCCGGGTGTGGTGCTGTAGTAGCCGTGGGGATCCCAGGATATTCGAGGCTGCCCCCGTGATTTATATACAAATGTTCCGTGTTATTCGCCATCCCATTCCTTGTGGATCTGAACACGTTCGCTTTTCTGCTGGCAGCTGTGCAGTGAGTGGAGCTTTGCATTGATCTGTCTACAGCAGTGGTTCCAAACCTTTTTGTGGCCAGTAGCACATTCATGTTTTCAGAAGAGTGTGGCGGGCGCCAACCATTTTTCAAGGCTTATTTTCTGTTTTTACATTAAATATACAAAAAAAGTCATTTAATATTACATAATATATGAATCCATAAGATAAAAACAGTAATTTTACATGTAAAAGGTATTAACTAAATTATTCGGCAATTACTCTTTCACCTTCCCATGTGAATTTGCTCTTTTTTATCTACAAAATATTTTACAAAATAAATATCATAAGCAGTTTTCATCTTCTTTATTTTTAAAAAAGTAAAACATTGCTGAACTGCTAGTCCAAATATATTTATTATCCTTCCTTTAACATAGACTGAAGCCTGCAGCCCCAGAGTTCTCTGTTCCCGGCCAGGGCTGGGCTGCAGCTTCTCTCCAGCTTCGAAGCCGCAGCCCCGCGCCTGCCAAGGACAGAGAACGCCGGCGCCTGCAGCCCCGGAGAAGCTGGAGAAAAGCTGCAGCCCCGTGCCTGCCGAGGACAGAGAACGCCGGCGCCTGCAGCCCCGGAGAAGCTGGAGAGAAGCTGCAGCCCCGTGCCTGCCAAGGACAGAGAACACCGGCGCCTTCAGCCCCGGAGAAGCTGGAGAAAAGCTGCAGCCCCGCGCCTGCCAGGGACAGAGAGCACCGGCACCCGCAGCCCCGGAGAAGCTGGAGAGAAGCTGCAGCCCTGTGCCTGCCAAGGACAGAGAACACCGGCGCCTTCAGCCCCGGAGAAGCTGGAGAGAAGCTGCAGCCCCGCACCTGCCAGGGACAGAGAGCACCGGCACCCGCAGCCTGCAGCCCCGGAGAAGTTGGAGAGAAGCTGCAGCCCCGCACCTGCCAGGGACAGAGAGCACCAGCGCCTGCAGCCCCGGAGAAGCTGGAGAGAAGCTGCAGCCCTGTGCCTGCCAGGGACAGAGAGCACCGGCGCCCGCAGGCTGCAGCCCTGGAGAAGCTGGAGAGAAGCTGCAGCCCCGCACCTGCCAGGGATGGAGAGCACCGGCGCCCGCAGCCTGCAGCCCCGGAGAAGCCGGAGATAAGCTGCAGCCCCGCACCTGCCAGGGACAGAGAGCACCGGCGCCCGCAGCCTGCAGCCCCAGAGAAGCTGGAGAGAAGCTGCAGCCCCGCACCTGCCAGGGACAGAGAGCACCAGCGCCCGCAGCCTGCAGCCCCGGAGAAGCTGGAGAGAAGCTGCAGCCCCGCGCCTGCCAGGGACAGAGAGCACCGGCGCCCGCAGCCTGCAGCCCCAGAGAAGCTGCAGACCCGCACCTGCCAGGGACAGAGAGCACCGGCGCCCGCAGCCTGCAGCCCCGGAGAAGCTGGAGAGAAGCTGCAGCCCCGCACCTGCCAGGGACAGAGAGCACCGGCGCCCGCAGGCTGCAGCCCAGGAGAAGCTGGAGAGAAGCTGCAGCCCCGCGCCTGCCAGGGACAGAGAGCACTGGCGCCCGCAGCCCCGGAGAAGCGGAGAGAAGCTGCAGCCCCGCGTCTGCCAGGGACAGAGAGCACCTGCAGCCTGCAGCCCCCGAGAAGCCGGAGATAAGCTGCAGCCCCGCGCTTGCCAGGGACAGAGAGCACCGGCGCCCGCAGGCTGCAGCCCCGGAGAAGCTGGAGAGAAGCTGCAGCCCCGCGCCTGCCAGGGACAGAGAGCACCGGCGCCCGCAGCCTGAGTTCTCTGTCCCCGTCAGGCGCAGGGCCACAGCTTCTCTCCCCTGCTGGGCAGTAGGTGGGCGCACATAAATGCCCCGGCGGGCGCCATGGCGCTCGTGGGCACCGCGTTGGGAGCCACTGGTCTACAGCCACGTGCAGATCCCTTTCTTTAGTTGTGTAGCCGATATGTTCTGCTGACGCTGCCAGGTGTAATGCATGTTCAGTAGGGGGTTCTCCCCTACTAATGCTGCAGTGTCCTTCTCCTCTAGGTTAGTTTATTAATGATCTCATTTTGGTGTCGTGTGTCAGTTCGTTGCCATGGCACTCGTGTGCTCAGACATCTGAGGATGCTCTGCAGAAAAGCTCCTTGAGTGGGGTGATCCACAGGGAGTAGCTCAAACCTCCAAAGTGCCTGGCCAGGAACAGGACATTGGCCCAGCAAGGGAGGGGTGTGGCAGTGACATCACAAAGGCCTTTTGCAGGACCTCAGACTATTGGTCAAAGGCGGTGGGGAGGTGGTGACCTCACAGAGAGATGCTGACATCAGCCAGGCAGGACAGGGGCCAGGGAAACCTCAGAGACCCCTGTGGCTTTGCTGCAGCAAGTCTCCTTCTCCAGGTCTCTCTCTGAGGACTGAGAGAGTATTCGGGTTCACGGACGTGAGTGCCAGGAGGAACCTCTTTCGAGTTTTCTCCTTCCCTTTTAGTGATTTTACTAGAAAACAGCCGTCCCTGTTTAGAAGGTAAGAGCCTCCTGGAGGTTTGAAACCTGTTCAGTCTGATCCATCTGGTGGGAGTTAAATTCTAGGCATGGAAAACACGAGCTTAAGGAGGCAGAATTTTATTGCACACCTGGGATTTTGTCCCTTAGAATTACCGGGGACATTAGGGTTTGTCCTTTTTGTTTCACCTTTTCCTCCCTCCCTCCTTTCGCTTCTTCTCTTGCTTCTTTTGTCCTTTCTCCTGTTCCCCTCCCAACACCAGGAGGTAGGATGGGGTGGGTGTGTGTTTTGTGGGGGAGGGCTCTGCAGCTCCCACTGTGGGAGGTCCACCCAAAAATGTGGGACTGAAATAGTGCTCAGGCAGTCAGGAACAGATTAACCTTCTGTGCGTCCTGGTACCAAACATATTTGTAGGCCCCTATATAGTCACTGTGGGCTCCGAGTGTGGGCCTGGTGGGGCGGTGCCATAGGATACCTGCTACTGAACCTCAGACATTTTTCATTTTGATCACACACCTCTCCATGACTGTACACATTGCCATACACAGCTCCCTCAGCCCCCGGGTTTTCTTATTGAGCTGTACACCCATGTGGGTTTACCAGTGTCCACAGTGAGCAGAACTTTCATAGTGATCAAGGAAACTCCCCACAGATTTATCTCCTTCCTCATTCAGACCTTCTCTAGCCATGTCTCCAGTACCCACCCCCCCATGTCACCAGTCACGGCATTGCTTGAACCTTGCAACGGCAGCACTAGGGACTCTAAATCCTCAGCCCTGGCCCTAGGCAGCTGCAGACTCTGCAGTTAGGCACTTCCCTCCTCTAGGCCATGGCTTTAAATACCTGCGATTCCCATCACCTGCAGCAGAGGCCACCAATTCCCACGGCCCCCTCAGCCAGCACCTAGTCGTGCAGAAAGTGAAGCCTGGATGATTTTGGAGGCTGGGGTGCCAGGAGGTTCCTGTCCCGGAGCAGCAGCTCTGCAACAAGCTCACATGCCCCCACTCCGCTGTGAGACCAGGACCCTGTGAAGACAGTGGGGTTACCCCGTGTATAACCAGTTCTGGCCAAAGCCTGTTGAAGTGAGTGGGAGGCTTTTCATTGTCTTTAATGGGCTGTGTATAGACGCAAAGGCCCCATTCTAGACTCCAGGAGCAAAGTTCCTGCTGTGCGGCACTGGTTTACTAGTGTAACAGGAAGGTCTCACATTACCTAGTGAATAAGCAACACCTCCTACAGCACCTAACTTTTTCTGAGACGCTTCCCACCCAATTACTAAATGTGAACCTGCTTCCCTTACAAGGGCTGAACATATCAGGTGAGATGGTCACAAAAGCAAGGCACTTCTGAGTTCAGCAGGGATTTTGGATGCGCACAGAACACAGACAGGACTGGTTCCCGCATGGTTACTGCAGTAAAGTGGAATAATTTTCAGCTTGTGTGATTGGAAGATGTCTGGATCCATCTTATAAGACTGTTCTACATAAATGAGGAAAACTTGAGGTGCCTTTATTATTCTTTTGTTCCACTCTTTGTTTCTATGGGGGATTTGCCAGTGCAATATCACTGTCTTCCTTTTAAACAAGCAAAACTAAAAAAAAAAAAAAAATGGTAATGGCTGTTGAAAATAGCAATTCCAGCCCTAGTGAGCACTGGGAAGACCCCAGCATTTGTTGCTCAATTTTATCCTACTTTTTCAACAGCAAATGATAGTGGATCAGTATATTTGATTTGGGAGAAATGAAGTAACAGCTGCCCAAATTGAGCTTGAGCACTCCTGAATTTTGAGGGTGTTCAAATCTGGAAGGCAGGCGCTAGATTCCCTTTCTGAACATTAGCTAAATCTGGAAAGGAAAAAGTCAATTTCTATTTTCATGGCTCATATCCATAAGATAAAAACAGTAATTTTACATGTAAAAGGTATTAACTAAGTGGAAATCCTCCTGTGCTGTTTCTGAAGCTGCCCAGGTTCTCTAGTAAAGCCTCCCTTCCCTTACTTACCATTTTAACTTCTGGTGGGATCCACATACCTCCCTTGCCAGGCTTCAGATAGAAGGGGACACTGTCCATTTAGTCCACCCAGTTCCTTCCTTGGGGGCTGCCAGGCGAGGTCACACCAGCATCCCTAAGCCAGTCTGGTGAAGTCTTCTGAGGGTGCTACCTGGGCCAAAGCCTTCTACTCCTTGGGCACACTTGTTCCCCATTCACACTGCCACCCCCTTCTAGCAGCCAGCTCCCCAGCCACAGCAAGCTGCAGCGCATGGAGTCTCGCAGCTTCCCCCCTCCCTTTCCTGTTGATAGCAGCCAAGGGAATGCTGGGAAATGTAGTTCCTTCCCTGCTCCAAGGCAGGGAGCTGGCCAAGGAACTACAGCTCCCAGGGCCCCGTGGGGTCTCAGCTCCCATGCTGGATCCGGGCTGCTCTAAGGCTCCGTTTCTGCAGAGGGGAGGAAGCGAGTGTTACAGGCCTGGAAAATCCTTGGCGTTCTCGTTACACAGGCATTCCCCGGCATGTCTTGCTGACTCAATCGGTGTATCCCCTTGATCCTTTCCATGGATTCATTGTACAGCTGATGACCCTGGACGGGCCATCAAACAGGCTAGGCAGTGCTGATGCCAATAGATCTGAGGGTGTCACCCAGAAACACAGTCCACAGTCTGGAATACAGATATACCCTACGTATCTGTATCTCACAATACAAAGGTGATACAAACAAAAAAAATGATCATACTTGGAAAATTATAACATTTTCCCTGACACCTAATATGGTATATCTAGCACAATTCATTATTAATACCAATATGATAAAATTGCAAAGTAATAATAATAGGAAGCGTCTCACAATTCCATGCAGTGTCACACTTAGTAAACCAGATCCTTGAAGATGCAGAACACTTTGCTTAGGAGGGATTGAAAAATCCACATATCTGCTGGGAACACACACACAGGCCCTGTGTCAGTCTGTAATCCTCTGTTCACTCTTCTGGAAAATTATGATCAATTTTGTACACAGTATGGTTTGTGATGTATCATTTGAAATCACATAATCTACTGAATATTATCCTCCTGTTAAAAAGTGTAGCAACACTGTATGTAAAGTTATGAGATTTTACTGTAGGATATTACAAAAAGTTACAATTCTGGGGAACACCCACAGACCAGTTCCTCAGAGACAGCAAGGCAAACAGCAATTCGCTGGCAGGGGGAAGGTGTGAAGAAGACATTTACATTCTATCAGAGGGAGACCTGAAACTCATATCTCCAACAGACAGCCTGTCACCATGACTCAGCTGAGAATTGAAGTTGTTTCTAATAGAAAGGACTGAATTATAAAAAGAGGTGAGGAAAATGCTTGGGACTCTCTCTCTCTCTCCCCTTTCCCTCTGCCCATGACAAATCCTGAAGAACTGAACTTGGGAGGCAGGGGCAGGTTACGGGGGAGTCCTGGCTGAAAGGAAAGCCAGCCTGTCTCAGCACATGGAGAGAGAAACATTTGCTTTGAATCCATTTTAGCTTGTTAACTTAGACGTTAATTTGTGTTTTATCTTTGCATTTCTTTTGTAAACAATTCTGACTTTTATGCCTCATTACCCTTAGCCACTGAAAAGATTTTTTTCCGGCAGTTAACAATTTTGTTTTATTGTTTTACCTAACCAGTGTGTTTGGATTCAAGTGTGTTGGAAACTCCATTTGGAATGACAAGGTTGGCACATGTCATTTTCCACTGATGAAATGACAGATTTCATATGAGCTCCCATTGTTCAGTAGTGTGCTGGACAGTGCAAGATGCACATTTCTGGGAGAAGTCTGGGAGCAGAGAATTTTCTGGGGTTCTCTTGTGGGGTACTGTAATTTGTGAGTCACTGACTAGCAGCACTCAGTACTGTGTAGCTGGGAGCGAGTTACATGCTGGAGACTGTGTGTTACCTGCCCAGGAGTGGCTGTTCTCACAGTAAAGCAGTGTAAAAGGCACCCCAGCTTGGGAACTGAGTCTCTCAGCTGTTCAACAGTCCAGATTGCACTATGGTTAATGTCACAGACACTCAATTTCAAAGAGTCTCCTAGAACACATAGAAAGTAAATCCATGTCCCAGAAATCAAAGTCTCTAGAGAGAGGGCAAGTCTCCCTGGCACTGCTTCTTGCTGACAGACAGGTCCAGAGACAATGAGAGTGTCCTGGGGAAGCTGGGAACAGTAACTATGGGCTGGTGGGGTTCAGGGGAGAAAGGGAACAGGAAGGGCAGGGATATCACTGATTGCAGGATCTCAGCAGTACTAGATGTCAGGATAACACATAGTGCAGCTCATTGGAAAACAATCTCAACTATACATAAAATTATGGGGTCTAAATTATGTTTCCACTCGAGAGATTGTGGATAGTTCTCTGAAAACATCCACTCAACGTGCAGTGGCTGTCAAAAAGCAAACAAGAAGTTGGGAGTCATTAAGAAAGGGATAGATAATAAGACAGAAAATGTCATATTGCCTCTCTATAAATCCATAGTACACCCACATCTTGAATACTGCATGCAGATGTGGTCTCCCCATCTCAAAGAAGATATATTGGAATTGGAAAAGGTTCAGAAAAGAACAAAAAAAAGATTAGGGGTATGGAACAACTTCTTAAAGATTAAAAAGACAGGGACTTTTCAGTTTGGAAAAGAGACAAAGGGGGGATATGAGAGAGGTCTATAAAATCATCACTGGGGTGGAGAAAGTGAATAAGGAAGTGTTATTTACTGCTCATAACACAAGGACTAGGAATCACCAAATGAAAATTAATAGGAAGCAGGTTTAGAACAAACAAAAGGAAGTATTTCTTCACACAACGCACACTCAGCCTGTGGGACTCCTTGCCTGAGGAGGTTGTGAGGGCTAGGAATATAACAGGGTTTAAAAGAGAACTGGATAAATCCATGGAGGTTAACTCCATTAATAGCTATTAGCCAGGCTGGGTAAGGAATGGTGTCCTTAGCCTCTGTTTGTCAGAGGGGGGTGATGGACGGCAGGAGAGAGCTCACGAGTCCAGAATGCTGTGGAAGATAGTGCCATAGTGTAGCACTCCTTCCCACTTCCCTCACCCTCCAGATCTAGGACAAGGAATCGGGCAGGAGTTTTCCCAATGGAACTGGAAGTTCCTGCAGTTTTCAAGAGGGGAGAAATGCAAAATCTGTGATTTCACCTCACAGTGTTTGATAAGTGGCTAGAAAGTTATCACAGTGACTGGGCCTGGCCAGGGAATGTCGGGCAGTGCTTGGAGCCAGGATTCTGGCACAAGCTGATCAGAGAGAAGGAACACGGTTAGTAGCAGCCCCCAGAGCCTCCATCCAGGGGCCCCCAACACCCCCAGTACCCAGAACCCAGATCCCCCCAGTCAGGGTCCCACCAGATATTTCCTGGGACCCAACTCCCAGAATCCCTGGCCAGAGAGATCCCAGATACCCCTCAGAGCCCCACCGGCCAGAGAACCCCCACCAGATCTTCACTGCCAGGCTGGGAATCCCACCAAGAGCCCCCACCAGCGAGGGACCCCAATTAGGAACTCACTGCCTTCCTGGGATTCCCCCACTGCCCTCCTAGGACCCCCGCCTGCCCTTCAGCAGAGAGGTAAGACATGTCCATGCCCTGTCACTAGCAAATAATGGTCACCATGGAGCCACCCCAAAGGTGGCTACATCACAGAGACCATTTGTCATGGGGTTAGGATACTTCTGGACCACACTGCACTCAGAGTGACCTCCTCATCCCATGCCAGCTGGAGAAAAGAAAAGGGTCCAGCCAACTATCCCATTACCAGCTGGGAACCACTGATCCCCAAACAGGGGGAGGCCTCTGGCTTTGATGGGTATTAAATATCTGGCTGGTCTCTTTCTTCAGCAAACATTTTAACAGAGGTAAAGGAGGGAATAAATGATTCTCAAAGGAGACGGGAAAGATGATCTCTGGGCAATTTAACTCCCTACAACATCCAGGATGGAGAAGAACTCAGGGCAACAGGTTCCCTCGAAGGAAGAAGTTGGTGGGATTTAGAAACACGGGGAACAGCCCCAAACCCGAGAGGATTTTTAACTAACATTTGATAATGACATAGAAAGAGGCAAAACCTGAGCTTTGAGAGCAACGTTCAGAAATGAAAGAGAAAGGGTGGAACTCTGAGAGATTTTGGATCCATTTTGCAAATTATAGAGAGGAAAGTGGAAAATCAGAGGGATTTTATATCAGTTGTTGATAGGAGGCAAAATCTGAGTGTTTCACATCAATATTTGATAAATGAATAAAGAGGAAGTGGGCAACATTTGCAAACATTTTATATCCATGTTCAAGAATCTGAGGAAAGGTGTCAATCTGAGATTTTCTTTGTATTTTATCATGAGAGAGACAAGGAAAAAAATCTCAGGGGATATTCACTTAGAATTAGACAACTAAAGAAAAGTGGGGCAAATGTTTAGAGTATTTTATATCAGTCTTTGAGATTTGCAGAGAAAAGAAGCCACAAGCTAAGCAATTGATAACATGAGAGAAAAATACTAAGATCTGAGGGGGATTTTATGTTGCTATTAAATAACTAGAGGGAAAAGGGAGACTGTTGGACTGCATTTTATGAGACTGTCCAATACATAAACACAAAGTGATGGTTCCCCCCCACTGCCACCATTCACATGGGCAGCAGGGAGCCCTGTGAGGAGCTGATTTAAGGGGGGAGGGGAGGGCTGGAAGGCTCCCTGGATAAAGGAAGCGGGCGGAAGTGGGGGACGGGCAGGTGACTGGCAACTGAGGGCTGGGGGAAACTGTGTTGGTAGTTTGGGGTCAGTGGGTGGGATTGGGAAACTCGGGTCTGGGCAGTCTCCATGGGGGACACGTGCTCTTCCCGTCCCCGCCCTGGCAGAGAACAGGGCATCTCCTCCCATCCCCACTCCAGGGCAGCCATGTGCTGGGGAATGACTCAGGGCAACAATTTCCCAACGAAATGAGAACAAATCGCTGCAGATAAAATGGGTGGGAAAAGCTGCCCCATGGGAGAGATTTTAAATTGACACTTGAGAAGTAGAGAGAGACCAGGGGGAAATCATGGGTGGTTAGAGAGCTGATCGGGTGGGGGGGGGGGATCTCCCTAGATTTTATAGCCACGTGTGATAATGGGAGAAAAGGGGAAAAGCTGGAGAGACTTTGTAGGTGGGAGGACGGGGCACAAACAGGGCAGGATTCAGTGAACTCACCTCCGCCCCCGCGGGAATTTCCTGGCTGCACAAAACAGTTAAAATTTCCCGCCCCCCGCAACCCCGACTCCCCCTCTGCGGCCCCCAGCTCAACTCCTGCTCCCCCCCCCGGATCTTCCCTTTAGCCCCCCCAGCCCCGCCCCCACCTGCCTGACCTCCCCCCACCATCAATTCCCTGCTCAGCCCCCGGCCCCTGTTGCTCCCTCGCCCCGTCCCAGCCCCGCCCCCTCCCAGCGGAACGTTCCGGGGGGAAGGGCAGCGGCTTCAGCCGCTGCTACTGAGCATGCGCAGTGCCCGGGAGCAGCACAGGGCTATCGGGAGCGATTTACTGCCCCCCCCCGGGGCCCCAGCCGAGGCGGCTCCGAGGCTTCTCCCGGGTTCCCCGGGGCAGAGTCACGTGCCCGCCCCCCGGGGTCTCTCACCCCCCGGGGGCTCCGGGCGGGGCTGGGGCGGGCAGAGCCCGGGGGGCGGGGCCCAGCTGGAGAAACCCGCCCCCGGCCGGGCCCCCCCACACAGACCCCCCCCCGGGGAGCAGCAGCGGCTCAGCCCAGGCCCGGCTCACACAGAGGCGGCAGCAGCAGCACCAGCTTTGTTCAAGCGGGGCTCATAAGGAGCATGCGCAGTAACAGCTACTGAAACCCTCCCTTCCCTGGGCTGCGGAAGCGGCCCCGGGGCAGGCTGGGAGATGTAGTTCCTGACTCTCCCGGAAGCGGAAGCGAGGTCGGCAGAGGGGCCGGAGCCGGAGCCGGGCTGTGAAGGAGCGTTGGGCGCTGCGGCTCTGCCTGGCTCGCGCGGGGCCGTTGGAGCCTCTCCCGGGCCGGAGGTTTGTGCCGCTGGGGCTCTGGGCATGCGCAGATCGCGGCGGGAGAGCCCTTCATTAACCCCCCCGTGCCCGGCCCGGGCCCTGCCCCGCTGGAGCCGCCCCGGGCTCCGGCCGCCCCGCTGCGGAGCTGCAGCCTCCAGGCCCCGGAGCGAGCCCCGGGGGCGGGGCCGGGCGGTGACTCTGCCCCAGTGCCCGGGGGGGACCCGGCATCTCGCAGCGCCGGGATCTGCTCCCTGGGGGGGGGGCAGCGCCCGCGGGGGGGCTCGGAGCTGCTGCCCCCGCAGGAGCCCAGCGCCCCCCGGGCCCGGCCAGGCTCTGCCCTGGGGCCCCGCGGGGGGTGCCGGGGGGAGGGGCCCGGCCCCACTGGGGTCCCTGTGTGGGGTGGGGCTGGGGGGGGGGGCGGGCGGGAAATGTCGGTGCAGCCCGGACATGGCCGGGGGGGGGCAGGTGACCCCCGAGGAGCGGGGAGAGAAAGGGGGGGGCTGAGATCCCCTCGGATTTACCGCTGCCCCCTCCCGTGGGGACCCCCCTCCCCTCCCGTCCTGCCCCCTTTCTCCCTAGAGAGCCACGAGCAGCGCCCAGGGTGACCCCCCCTCCCCCAACCCCTGAGAAGTTCCCTGTCCCCCCCCCCCCGATTGTGCCCCATTTTCTCTCCCCTTCGCCAGTGGCCAGTTCAGGTCTCAGGTTTGGGGGGGTTTCCCCCATTTCCACTTGCAGGGATTTGTCCTTGTGCGGGTGGGAAATGGTTCCCCCGAGTGATTCCTGAGCTGGGCAGAGGGTGAATGGGCAGAGGCTGGGGGGGCCCTGAGACAGGGACACCTCTGGGCTGGGCTGGGGGGGCCAGTCTCTGCTGGCAACGGGGCCTGGGAAGGGCCAGGAAGGGGAGGGAGGAGCAAGTGTCCCCCATGGAGATGGCCCAGCCCCAGGTTTCCCAGTCCCAGCTACTTCCCCTCCCCCACCTGCCCAACCCAGCAGCCCACCAACTGCTAGTCCAGGGGTAGCCAACCTATGGCACATGAGCTGATTTTCAGTGGCACTCACACTGCCTGGTCCTGGCCACCGGTCCGAGGGAGGCTCTGCATTTTAATTTAATTTTAAATGAAGTTTCTTAAACATTTAAAAAACCTTATTTACTTTACATGCAACAGTAATTTAGTTCTATATTATAGACTTACAGAAAGAGACTGTCTAAAAACATTAAAATGTATTACTGGCACGCAAAACCTTAAATTAGAGTGAATAAATGAAGACTTGGCACAGCACTTCTGAAAGCCCCACTCCTCTTCCTTGTGAAAGCCACATCACCCAGGGATCCCTGTCGGCCATGTGAATGTGAGGCAAGAAGAATCCATCCCCTTCTGTTGTTGATTTAATATCGCTGTATAATCCCCTCAAATTTCCCCTCTTTCCTCTTGAGTGGTTGAATGGTGACATAAAATCTCCCCACATGATGCTTGTCCCTTATATTGGCAAATATTTAGTTTGTGCCCCATTTTCTCCTCAGTTCTGAAATACTGATATCTAATGCTCAAAAATCTTCCCTCTTTTCTCTCCTGGTGTGTGACTGAGATCAGGGCTCTTATCGTACTGAGCGTGGCCCTGTTCTGACAGCTGCTGCAGAGATCCCAGGTGAGATCTGGGCCCTGTTCTGCCAGGCACTGAAGAGACCCCAGGTGAGATCAGACCTCACTGTTGTGCCAGGTAAAACTGAGACCTGGACCGAGATCACGGCCCCCCTTGTGCCAGGCAGCGCATGACTGTGACCCAAACTGCTGCGTCCATTGTGCTGGGCACTTCAGAGACCTCGACTGAGATCTGTGTCCCTGTTGGGTCTGTTCCTGCACTTAGGACGGAAGAATCCCATGCACTGCTACAGACTAGGGACCGAATGGCTGGGCAGCAGTTCTGCAGAAAAGGACCTAGGGGTTACGGTGGACGAAAAGCTGAATATGAGTCAGCAGTGTGCCCTACAAGAAGGATGTGGATAAACTGGAGAGAGTCCAGCGGAGGGCAACAAAAACTGATTAGGGGGCTGGAGCACATGACTTATGAGGAGAGGCTGAGGGAACTGGGATTGTTTAGCCTGCAGAAGAGAAGAATGAGGGGGGATTTGATAGCTGCTTTCAACTACCTGAAAGGGGGTTCCAAAGAGGATGGATCTAGACTGTTCTCAGTGGTAGAAGATGACAGAACAAGGAGTAATGGTCTCAAATTGCAGAGGGGGAGGTTTAGGTTGGACATTAGGAAAAACTTTTTCACTAGTAGGGTGGTGAAGAACTGGAATGGGTTACCTAGGGAGGTGGTGGAATCTCCTTCTTTAGAGGTTTTTAAGGTCAGGCTTGACAGAGCCCTGGCTCGGATGATTTAGTTGGCTTTGGTCCTGCTTTGAGCAGGGGGTTGGACTAGATGATCTCCTGAGGTCCCTTCCAACCCTGAGATTCTATGATTCTATGAATCACAGCAATGTTCAGGTTACTGCCAGTGCCAAAGGACCAGTCACTTCCTTAGGTCAAATGACTCTTAGATCTTCCAACAAAGACAACACTTGTAGCCAGTCCTGTCATAACCTGTATTAATATTTATTTAAAAGGAAATGAGAGTTGTTTACAAAGTTAAAGCAGGTAATCCTATAGATGCAGATGAGTTACAGTCTGAAATTTCAAATGGTAATAGAAGCTTCTATAATAAGCAAGCTCTGCATATTCTTTAGGACTAACCCCGGCTAGGCAGCTGGGGGTCTCTTGCTGATGCGTAAAAACTTTGCCCCCCAGAGTCCAAGCAGCTACAGATCATCAGTTCCTTCTGTGTGGGGTTTTTCATCCCCTTCCTGCCATGTGCTCTGTCCTGGAAACTCAGCTAATGGAAAGTCAAGAGCACAACAACAGTCTTGTGTCTTCTTTAACGTCCCATAATAGTCTCTCTGGTGTGGATGGACCTTTCCTTCCAGGCAGGGTGTAATGCATTCGGTTGCCAATCAGCACTTCACCTAGGTAAAGTCTCCCTCCTGTGTGGTGATTTACAGAGCCACAGAGGCTCACAATGCAACTAGTTAGATATTAATCCAGGCAGCAACTCACAAGCATTTAATGAAGTCTAAAAATGTTCTTATAATCCTCAATACTAACACAGGTGAGTCAGACTGATTCCACTGTGCGTTTGTCCATGTTCAATTAAGACATAGAGGCTTGTGTAAGAGCTAACACCTCATCTGGCAGTGTCACAGGCAGGCTGGGCAGGAATGGTGTCTCTAGCCTCTGTTTGCCAGAAGCTGGGAATGGTTGACTGGGGATGGATCACTTGATGATTCCCTGTTCTGTTCTTTCCCTCTGATGCACCTGGCACTGGTCACTGAGCTAGATGGACCATTGGTCTGATGCAGTGGGCAGCTCTTATGTTCACAGTCTGTATGAGGAGTATTTACTCATTTGGACTCACTGGGGAGCCACAGAAAGGAACAAGATGTGCTGCGGCAAGAAGGCCCCGTCTCAGCGCCCCCAGGGTCACGCTTCCCAAAGGCTAAAACTAGGCCCAGCCCATGAAAGGGGCACTCCCAGGAGAGACTGGATAAAGGCTAAAGCATCAAACAACTTAGTTAACCTGAGAGAGCTGCCTTGGGGACAGTGACAGGGAGAATCCCCAGAGTGACTCCTTTGATTCTGCTCTTCTCTGTCCTTTTTTCATAGAATCATAGAACTGGAAGGGACTTTGGGAGGTCATCTAGGCCAGTCCTCTGCACTCAAGGCAGGAATCAGTATTATCTAGACCATCCCTGAGGTGTTTGTCCAGCCTGCTCTTAAAAATCCCCAATGATGGAGATTTCACAACCTCCCTACGCTATTTGTTCTGGAGTTGAACCACTCTGACAGTTAGGAAGTTTTTTCCTAATCTCTATCCTAAATTTCCCTTGCTGCAATTTAAGGCCATTACTTCTTGTCCTATCCTCAGAGGTTAAGAACAATTTTTTCTTCCACATCCCTGTAACAACCTTTTATGTACTTGAAAACTATTATCATGTCCTCTCTACTCCAGACTAAACAAACCCAATTTTTTCAATCTTCCCTCATAGGTCATGTTTTCTAGACCTTTAATCATTTTTGTTGCTCTTCTCTGGACTTTCTCCAATTTGTCCACATCTTTCCTCATTTGTGGCACCCACAAATGGACACAGTACTCCAGTTGTGGCCTAATCCGCACAGAGTGGAGTGGAAGAATTACTGCTTGTGTCTTGCTTACAGCACTCCCTCAAATACATCCCAGAATGATGTTTGCCTTTTGCAGTGTTGACTTATACTTAGCTTGTGATCCACTCTGGCCCCCAGCTCCCTTTCCGCAGTGCTCCTTCCTGGGCAGGAATTTCCCATTTTGTATGTGTGCACCTGATTGTTCCTTCCTAAATGAAGCACTTTGCATTTGTCCTAATTGAATTTCATCCTATTTACTTCAGGCCTTTTCTCCAGATCATTTTGAATTTTAATCATAGAATATCAGGGTTGGAAGGGACCATAGGAGGTATCTAGTCCAATCCCCTGTTCAAAGCAGGACAAATCCCCAGACAGATTTTTTCCCCAAATCCCTAAATGGCCCCCTCAAGGATTGAACTCACAGCCTTGGGTTTAGCAGGCTGATGCTCAAACCACTGAGCTCTCCCTCCCTGCCTATCCTCTAAAGCACTTGCAACCCCTCCCAGCTTGGTATTGTCTGCAAACTTGATAAGTGTAACAGAGAGACTCTGCTGCTGGGAGGGTGTCACCCTGTCTCGGAGGGTTACACCCTGGTGGGAGAGCACTAGGCCTGTACTGGGATAAGGTCACTCTGTGCTTCACAGTGTGGCAGAACCTAGAGTGTCCATTAACAGGGAACAGTGCTGGGGGGAATCAGCATATGGAATGGACAAAAGCCCCCTCTGCATTCTCTCACATTGCCCTTCTCGTCCTGGCAGGCTACAGAATAACGTCCATGTTTCGCTCCAGATCATTTCATCCTCCCAAAGGGAAGGAAATGGCTGCAATGGAGCTGGCTCAGGTAAGGGATTCTCAGGGAGCTGGTGGTGGGTTCTGCTTGGAGGGAGAGGAGCAGTACGTGCATAGGAGGGTAGGAGCTGCTGGAGGTGGTGGGAGGCAGGAAATATCTTGGGTGGAGAAAGGGAGGGGACAGGATGTGACAAACCTGCTGAGACTTGTGTACTCTAGGGTGTGATGGGTTGTCACCCCGGGGTGCACTGTGGGGGGCTTCTGGGAACCGCTGTGCCCTCTAACCCTCAAGCTGGGCTGGCCCTTCTCGCACTGCTTTGCTGGAGATTCAGCCAGCCTCTCCAGGGCCTGTTATCACCCAACATGACAGCAGGTGGCGCCATACACCCAACTAAGCTACCTGAGTGCTTTACCTAAGCCACTCAAGGAGAGATAGACGACAACAGCCAGTTTCCCAGCTCCCCAACCTTGCACACCTGCTGTAGTATAAATTCAGAATTATCCCATCTTATAGTGCACAGGGATCTGTATCATGTCAGCTCATTAATATAGTTCCCCTTCCCCTCGATATGGGAAAGATGTGCACAACAAGCCTGTGCTAACCAAGCTCAGCTTTTCCCCAAACACTTCACTCAAAATGCACTGATTAAGATAAAGCATAAAACAAGTTTATTAATGGCAGAAAGGTAGATTTGAAGTAATTATTGTTAGAACAAAAAAGGATCCAGAGGCGGATATGAATACAGGCTTCTTTATTGTGCTACTTGTTCCCCTTGACCCAACTATCGAGTAAGCACTGGATTAGTTACATCACATGCCTTTTATCTAAGTTTGTATGTAAACACCTACATCCGTTACAACACCCCCAAAACCCTTATTAAGTAGTAGAAACATTCATACAATTAGTATACCCACCCCTGTCCACTGTCACAGTATCATAGAGGTGTTTTTACCTTGAAAATACCGTTCTTTGCAATAACGTGTTGCCACAGATTTCCCTAAACAGCAGTTCTCAGGGTATGGAGGAAGGGTCAATGAGCAGTTCTCGGGGAGGGAGGAAGGGGCCATAAGCCAGGGCTTGTTTATGTAGCTGGGAAAGGAAGGGAGGGGGAGGTAACATTTCTTTTACTTTCTTTCACACAAAGGACATTCATTCCAGCAACTACATTTCTCATGCAGCTGCATCAATGTCAGTTCTTACAAGCAACAGAGAGAGGAAAAATATGGCAACTTATTTGTTCAGCAAAGAATTCCTGCCTGCTTATGCCTTTGTCCCCAATGCATGTCAGCACATTAGCAGCTTCCCAGCTGTTTTACTGAACCCTAACGTATCCCAACAATTCTAAGTGATAGCAAACAGATCAAAGCCGATTACTTAGCAGATAACCAAAAGCTCAAACTAAGCCTAACATACTAGATGGATAGAATTTGAATTAGCAATTTCTCACCCTGACTGATGGTACAAGCAGTTCCCCTAGTTTCCATACACAAGCTAGAAATCCCTTTACCCTGGGACCAGCAGTTCCCCCAGTTCAGTCTTTGTTCCTCAGGTGTTTCCAGGAGTTCGCTTGTGTGGGGAATGAGGCCAAGAGATGATGTCACACCCCACCTTATGTAGCTTTTCCATATGGCAGGAACCATTTGTTCTAAACTAAGTTCCCAGTCCAGTTTGTGGGAAAATACAGGTACCAAAATGGAGTTCGTTGTCATGTGGTCTAGTCACATGTCCTAGCGTGTCCTGCTGAGTCATAGTAGCCATGACTCATAGGCTGGCTGAAACAATCACAGGAAGGCTAAGCTCTTCCACGGTCCATTGTCTTTGTTGATGAGCCATCAGCTCTGTCTGGCTTCTTCATTGTTGTACCTGAAAGCCTCGTTGTGGGTGATACCCAGAGTAAGCACATTTGAAATACAGATACAGAGTCAATATCCATAACTTCAAATACAAACATGATCCATGCACACAAATAGGATAATCATATTCAGCACATGACGCATCTTGCACAAAATGCATCATAATTATGTCCTAATCATATTATAACCATACCACTATGCTGAATATGGGGGTGTAGTGTCAGATAAGGCCTAATTTCAAGGCACGGGATTTGGGAATGGAACTTCCCCTCTTTGTGGAACAGGAAATAACCCTCCAGCCAGGGCTGGGACAACTTCCCAGACTCCCAGTGCTGGAGCCTGAATCTACTGGCACTTCATTAGTTACCACCACCCCCAATCTTTGTGGTAACTGCAAACTTTATCCATGATGATTTTATATTCTGTTCTAGGTCATTGATAAGAATGTTAAATAGCACACGGGGAAAAAGCAATCCTTGTGGGAACCCGCTAGAAATAAATCCACTCGACCATGGTTCCCCATTTACAATCCCAGTTTTTAATCTGTTTAATGTATGCTGTGTTTATTTTGTATCATTCTAGTTTTTTGTCAAAATATTGTGCTGAATCAAGTCATGTGCCTTACAGAAGTCTAGACATATTACATCAATAATATTAGCTGCAACCAAACTTTTGATCTCATCTAATAAGGATATCCAGTTAGTTTGATAGGATCTATTTTCTCTAAACCTTTGTTAATAGATACTAATTATATTTCCTTCCTTTAATTCTTTATTAACAAAATCCAGTATCGACAGCTCCATTATTTTGCTCAGTATTGATATCAGACTGACACTCTTGTAATTAGCTGGATCATCTCTTTTACACTTTTTAGTATTGGCACAGCATTAGCTTAATTCCAGTCTTCTGGAATTTCCCCAGTGTTCCAAGTCCTAATTACAATCAACATTAATAGTCCACCACGCTCCTCCACCAGGTCTTTAAAAACTCTTGGATACAAGTTATCCGGACCTGCTGATTTAAACATGTCTAACTGTAATAGCTGCTGTTTAATGTCCTTGTGAGTTCTTGTTGGAATGGAAAGAGTGTCATCGTCAACATCTTATGATGCGAGTACAGCATCTGTTTTTCTCCAAATCCAGGAGAGAACACTTATTGAACACTTTTACCTCTTCTGCATTATTTTTGATAATTCTGCCATTTCCGTCTAGTAATTTATCACTACCATTGTTAGGATTAATATACTTTTCAAACCTTCCTTCTTATTTTCATTGATTGGTCATTGATTTCCCTTACCAATTTTCTACAATTCTGACCTTCTAACTCAGGGGTGAGCAACCTTTCAGAAGTCTTCATTTATTCACTCTAATTTAAGGTTTTGAGTGCGCCAGTAATACATTTAAACATTTGTAAAAGATCTTTCTCTGTCTATAATGTATAACTAAACTATTGTTGTATGTAAAGTAAATAAGGCTTTTAAAATGTTTAAGAAGCTTCATTTAAAATTAAATTAAAATGCAGAGTCCCCCGGACTGGTGGCCAGGACCCGGGCATTGTGAGTGCCACTGAAAATCAGCTTGTGTGCTGCCTTCAGCACCCGTGCCATAGGTTGCCTACCCCTGTGTGACGTTATTGATATAAACTGGGACCATATAGAACATGGTTTGCAACCAAGGTCCTGTAGTGGCACCAAATCTTAGGTAAAGGGGGTCATCTAAGGTGTCATCTAAGGTGTCTAAGGTTATGGGTTGCTGGTTATGATTATGCTGTCTATATGTATGTATCATTTTGTAGTTGAAGTTATAAGTATTGGCTTTATACTGTCTGTATTTTGTATTTGTGCTCTGCTTCTGGGTGACATCCCAGACAAGTTGGTGTTAGCTCTGCCTAGCCTGCTTGATGGCCCATTAAGGACCATCAGCTACACAATTGACCCATGGAGAGAAGGCAGACATGCCTTGTAACTCAGCAAAGTGCAGGGACTTGTCCATGTGACTCCAGACTCCATTTTGCTGTAATTTTCCACAGTAAGGACAAAGAGGTTCTTACACCTGGAAAAGCCTGTATAAGGCTGATGCCTCATCTCCATCTGGTCTTCAATCCTGCTTCTTACCTCTGGAGGGACTTTGCTACAAGCTGAAGTTCTGCACAAAGGACTAATGACCCATCCCAGCTGGGGATGTACTCCAGAGACTTGATTTGACCCTCCAGTTTATGCCATCACTGCTACAAGCCTGAACTAAGAACTTTGCCATTACTGTATGTAATTGATTCCATCTAACCAATTCTAGCTCTCATCTCTACCTTTTTCCCTTTATGAATAAACCTTTAGATTTTAGATTCTAAAGGATTGGCAACAGCATGATTTGTGGGTAAGATCTGATGTGACCTGGGTCTGGGGCTTGATTCTTTGGGATCGAGAGAACCTTTTTCTTTTACTGGGGTGCTGGGTTTTTATAACCATTCATCCCCAGGACGAGTGGCACTGGTGGGGATACTGGGAGACTGGAGTGTTTAAGGAAATTGCTTGTGTGACTTGTGGTTAGCCAGTGGGGTGAAACCGAAGTCCTTCTTGTCTGGCTCCACACCTGGCTGCAGCGCTGGCTGTACACCTGGTCTGCTTGGGGTGTAGCGAATGCAGCGCTGGTGATCCAGCGCTGCTCATCAGGTGTGGACACACACCAGCGCTTTAATTGGCCTCCAGGGAATAAGGAGATGTCCCAGAATTCCTGTTCAGCCACTCTGCTCATCAGTTTGCACTCCACTGCTCTGGCCTCAGGTGACCCGCCCCTTTAAGTGCCCTGGGAATTTTAAAAATCCCCTTCCTGTTTGCTGCAGCCAGGTGTGGAGTGCAATCAGTTAATCTTTGCAGGTGACCATGCCTCCACGTGGCAAACGAGCCCCAGCATGGAGCACTAGCGAGTTGCTGGACCTCATTAGTGTTTGGGGGCAGGAAGCTGTGCAGTCCCAGCTGCGCTCCAGCCGTAGGAATTATGATACCTTTGGGCAGGTATCAAGATCCATGCTGGGTAGGGGCCATGAGCGGGATGCGCTGCAATGCAGGGTTAAAGTGAAGGAGCTGCGGAGTGCCTATTACAAAGCCCGTGAGGTAAACCGACGCTCGGGCGCTGCCCCCACGACCTGCCGTTTTTACGGGGAGATGGATGTGATACTTGGGGGTGACCCCACTGCCAATCCGAGGACCACGATGGACACTTCTGATCAGGGTGGGGGACAGGAGCAGCAGCAGGAGGAGGAGGAGGAGGAAACAGCGAGTGAAGCTACTGGGATGGGGGAAGACACCCCAGAGTCCCAGGAGGCATGCAGCCAGGAGCTCTTCTCAAGCCAGGAGGAAGGAAGCCAATCCCAGCAGCCAGCAGTTGCTGAAGGACAATCAGAGGAGCGGGTTACCGGTAAGCTGCTTTTATTTTCAGGGTGGAAATGTTTCTGGAGAGGAGGTGGGGTTTGGGCTGCATGCAGGCATGCCTAGATGTGGAATAGCCCATTGATGTGGTCTATCACTTCGCGGTAATCGGCTGCAGTAATCTCCTGAAAAGTTTCAGCCAGAGCATGGGCAATGTGCCTGCGCAGGTTTATAGGGAGAGCCACTGTGGTCTTTGTCCCAGTCAGGCTAACGCGTCCGCGCCACTCTGCCATGAGGGGTGGGGGGACCATTGCTGCACACAGGCAAGCTGCGTAGGGGCCAGGGCGGAATCCGCATTGCTGTAGAAGACACTCCCTTGCTTCCCTGGTGATCCGTAGCAGCGAGACATCTTCCAGGAGTAACTGCTGTGGAAAATGTTGGGAGACTCTTTAATGCAGATCCCCCCTGTAGCTGTTTGCTGTCCCCAACGCACAGAAACCCCTGCACAGCCCTGAAGCAATCTCAGTACCCCTTACTCACCATTTCGTGGGTCCTGTTCTGCTGTGTGCTATTATTTGTTATGGGAAAAGTCTGCTAAAGTGAAGACTGTAAACTCCTTCAGTGTGTGGGAATTACTGTCTGGATGAGATAATGAACAATGCTACCCTGTTAACTGTTGCCATTTTTGCCTTCCAAAAGTGACCTTTACTGCTGGACTGCCTAGCTCCAGCACTGCTCAGAGACTGCAAAATCTAAGGAAAAAGCCGCGCAAAACCAAGGAAGACATGCTGAAAGCAGTTATTGATCACTCTGCTAGAGAGAGTAGGACTCTGCAGGACTGGAGAGAAAGGGAAAGCAGGATCCGCCAGAGGGAAAGCAGGATCCGCCAGAGAAACGCAGTGGCCAAGAGGAAGAGCACAGAGCAGCTGCTAAGCATCCTGTCGCGCCAAGCGGACTCTATGGAATCACTCGTAGCCATGCAAGCAGAGCACTACCGTGCTACTCCCCCGCCCCCCCATCCCAAAGCTTTTCCCCTTGTGCCCCAATGTCAGCTCAAACCCCCCTTCCCCAGCATCCAGGTTCTTACCACCACCAGCTGCCTCCAACACCTGTACGTTCACCAACCAGCCCTGAGAACTACAACCATTACCCTCTGTACTCAACCCCCATCACCATGCAGTATATGCACCCTGAAGTGCAGCAGTCATTGCACAGCACTCCAGACAGGACATATGCAAACTTGTGAATGTACAGTACACCAACCCACCACCCTGTCCTCTTATGTTCCTGAAATGTTGTGTGTCTGTCTGTCAAGGAAGTTTGTTTCTTTTCAGTAAAAGAATTCTTGGTTTGAAAACAGTCTTTATTATTGCAGATAGTGGAAAGATACCTTAGCCCAGTAAAGAAACAGGCACTGCAAATCATTTTAGGGAATAATAGAATCCTACCACTGTAACCACTGCACTTCACTCCCATGCAAGGCAACAAACATTACTGTTGGCTTTCAGCCTCAAATTCTTCCCTCAAGGCATCCCTAATCCTTGTAGCCCTGTGCTTGGCCTCTCTATTAGCCCTGCTCTCTGGCTGTGCATATTCAGCCTCCAGGACTTGAACCTCGGTGGTCCATGCCTGACTGAATGTTTCACCCTTCCCTTCACAAATATTATGGAGGGTACAGCAAGCGCATATAACCGCGGGGATGCTGCTTTCCCCCAAGTCTAGCTTCCCATACAGGGACCTCCATCTAGCTTTTAAACGCCCAAAAGCACACTACACAGTCATTCGGCACCGGCTCAGCCTGTAGTTGAACCGGTCCTTGCTCCTGTCAAGCTTCCCTGTATAGGGTTTCATGAGCCAAGGCAGTAACGGGTAAGCGGGGTCTCCAAGGATCACAATGGGCATTTCGACATCCCCTACTGTGATCTTCCTGTCTGGGAAAAAAGTCTCTGCCTGCATCTTCCTGAACAGGCCACTGTTCCGAAAGATGCGTACATCATGCACCTTTCCAGGCCAGCCTGTGTAAATGTCAATGAAACGCCCACGGTGATCCACAAGTGCCTGGAGAACCATAGAGAAATACCCCTTCCGATTAACATACTCGGATGCTAGGTGGGGGGGTGCCAGAATAGGAATATGCGTCCCATCTATCGCCCCTCCACAGTTAGGGAAACCCATTTGTGCAAAGCCATCCACAATGTCCTGCACGTTCCCCAGAGTCACGGTTCTTCTTAGCAGAATGCGATTAATTGCACTGGAAACTTGCATCAACACGATTCCAGCGGTCAACTTTCCCACTCCAAACTGGTTCCCGACCAACTGGTAGCTGTCTGGAGTTGCCAGCTTCCAGATTGCAATAGCCACCCGCTTTTCCACCGTCAGGACAGCTCTCCATCTTGTGTCCTTGCGCCGCAGGGTGGGGGCGAGCTCAGCACACAGTCCCATGAAAGTGGCTTTTCTCATCCGAAAGTTCTGCAGCCACTGCTCGTCATCCCAGACTTCCATGACGATGTGATCCCACCACTCAGTGCTTGTTTCCTGAGCCCAAAAGCGGCGTTCAACGGTGCAGAGCATTTCCGTGAATGCCACAAGCAATGTAGTGTCACATGCGGCAGGCTACTCGATATCGTCGGACTCCTCACTGTCACTTTGGAGCTGAAGGAAGAGCTCAACTGCCAAACGACACTCATCAGCACAGTCCTCAGCAGCTCGGGCTCCATTTCCCACAGAAATTGTGATTAAAACACAGCAAGCGACTCACAAACGTGGCCGGAATAACTGTGACTGCTGGGATATGAAGCGATGCACCACGGGGCGTTGGAACAGGAAGCGGAATGACCCGCACACTTCCTTCCCCTTCCCACAATACTCAGCGCCAAAATAGGACGAGGTGCTCTGTGGGATAGCTGCCCACAATGCACCTCTCAATACAGCGCTGGAAATGCTGTCAAGTGTGGCCACACTGCAGCGCTGTTAGCTGCAAGTGTGGCCACACACCAGCGCTGTCCCTACACGGGTGCATGGCCAGCGCTGTAACTCCCAGCGCTGCAATTTTCATGTGTAGCCAAGGCCTTAGAGGTGGAAAAACCCCAGGCTTGGGCTGTGACTGCCCTATTTGAGCAATTGGTCCTGAATTGGCACTCTCAGTTGGGTCCCACCAGAACCGCCTCGTCACACCCTGTTCTAACTAATATTCTTTACTACTGACTTCCCTTTTCTTCCTTATATTTTATTTGGAGAGTGTTTCCTACCAGGGAGCCATTAGTAGGGTCCAGAGCCAGCCCCATCTCCTATATCAAGCTCTGGCTAGTAGGTATGTGATAAATGTGACGACCCTGCCTGCGTCTGTCATCTGGGAGACACAAAGTTTCTCTCTTTCTACCCTCTGATGCTGCCTGGCTGCTCTAAGCTAGGTGAGGTGGGACTCTGTTAACATGTGCCTCTCAGAGCTTCCATTTCCCTGGTGCTGCTGTTCTGTGAATAGTGGGATTGTGAGTGGGGCAGCAGGTACTGAGTGTTGGACTCTTGCTCTTTCAGGGGCCGGTGACCTTCGAGGAGGTAGCTGTATATTTCACCAGGGAGGAATGGGCTCTGCTGGACCCTGTTCAGAGAGCCCTCTACAGGGATGTCATGCAGGAGAACTATGAGACGGTGACCTCGCTGGGTAAGGGTTCCTGTCCCCTGGGTTATTAGAACCTGTGGGGTCTCTGAAGAACCTGAGCAGTAATAACTTTATACCTTTATTCATCATACAAGTTTTGACAAGTTTCCTTGCCCCCCTTTTTTTGCCTTATCTCCCACCCACTAGTACCATTTTTGGACATGTGCCTTTTTGGTGCTGTCACACATTTTAAAATTGCATTTATGTATCCTTATTGGCTACATTCATAACTACATTAATCACTGTCGCTTTCATGCCTTTTCCTCATTTTAAGAGGAAAATATGCTACCTGTAGAATTCTAAATTGAGTAAATAGGTGTGTGACTCATGCATGGCTTGTGTGACAGTCAGATGAGCTCTTTTAGGAGAGCGTGTAATGTTGCCGTTCAGGATCCCATGGCTGAAGGGATAAGCGAGTCGTGGGAGGGACGGAGACGGGGGGTAGTAGATATGCCAGGACATGGGGCGGGTGTGTGCAGGGTTAGAGCTAAGAAGCAGCAGGGAGGTAGGAGGCTGTGAGAGACGAGGAGAAAATACAAGAAGTTCTCAAGGTGCCGGGAGGTGGTGCTGGCTGAGAGTAATGGGAAGAAGCGGAGGGGAGTGTGGGGGAAGGGCACCCAGGAAGTGGGCTGGGTGGGTCAGTGGGAGGGAGGAGAGGTTTGGGGATCTAGAGCTGTTGGGGATCCCAGACCTTTAACCCCAAATCCCTACCGAAGCCTTGTTGCTTTAGAGCCTCAACGGCAGTTTTATTTCTGTTCAGTTTCACTTTATTATACATTTTTTCCCCAAATATTATTATTTTAACTCTTGATCTCCCTCTCCCTCTCATTATGCCCTCCCCATATAACCTCCCCGTCTCTGTGCACAGAGACCCTGGCCACCGATCCTGAGTCCTTGCTGCATCCTCCCGCCCAGAGCAGGGCCCCTACCCAGGCACAAATGGGCACTTCGTTGATGATGTCACAGGGTGGTATAGTCTGTACAATTTTTACACCAATAAGATTACATATTCTGAAGCCCTTCACACCAGTCGGGCTTATCTCTATACGCCGATACAGTCTGTTCCCTTCCCAGCTCTGATGCCGCAGAGCTTTGCCTGTGTCCCTGTTCCCGTTCTCCCCCTAACCAACATTCGACATTCATGGGGCCTCATCTGGAGCACTGTGTCCAGTTTTGGGCTCAACACTCTAAGAAGGATGTGGAAAAATTGGAAAGCGTCCAGCGGGGGGCAACAAAAATGGTTAGGGGACTGGAACACATGACTTCTGAGGAGAGGCTGAGGGAAGTGGGATTATTTAGACTGCAGAAGAGAAGAATGAGAGGGGATTTGATAGCTGCTTTCAACTACCTGAAGGGGGGTTCCAAAGAGGATGGATCCAGACTATTCTCAGTGGTAGCAGATGCCAGAACAAGGAGTAATGGTCTCAAGTTGCAATGGGGGAGGTTTAGGTTGGCTATTAGGAAACACTATTTCACTAGGAGGGTGGTGAAGCCCTGGGATGGGTTCCCTAGGGAGGTGGTGGAATCTCCTTCCTTAGAGGTTTTTAAAGTCAGGCTTGACAAAGCCTTGGCTGGGATGATTTAGTTGGGGATTGGTCCTGCTTTGATCAGGGGTGGGACTAGATGACCTCCTGAGGTCCCTTCCAACCCTGATAGTCTATAATTCCAATTTCCTTCCCCCCTCCTGTTTGACCCCATTTATAGAGTAATATTCTCAGCTATACCTGAGCCAATCATTGTGCTGAAATTTAACTAACCAATTCTAACATATTGTGACATAATTCTCTAACCCAGGCGTCGGCCACCTTTCAGAAGTGCTGTGCTGAGTCTTCATTTATTCACTCTAATTTAAGATTTCATGTGCCAATAATACATTTTAACATTTTTAGAAAGTCTCTTTCTATAAGTCTATAATACATAATTAAACTATTGTATGTAAAGTCAATAAGGTTTTTAAAATGTTTAAGAAGCTTCATTTAAAATTAAATTAAAATGCAGAGCCTTCTGGACCGGTGGCCAGGACCTGGGCAGTGTGAGTGCCACTGAAAATCAGCTCGTGTGCCGCCATAGGTTGCCTACTCCTGCTCTAACCAATTATAAACCAGTACCCTAATTAACTTACACCTGGCAACATTAATTATACAGGAGAGAGAAACAATTAGAGAACCAGACTGATTAACAATGTAAAAGTGGTGGCCATAAAGATAAAGCAATACAGAAATGAGGGTTTCACAACCACAACCATTGATAAGTGATTTCTTGCCAGACAGAATGCTATCAAATTAAGGTTTCTTTAACCATCTTAAGATCCAGACAGGACTGTCTTCCTAACAGCCCAATAGCACCTTATTTCAGTGTGACTGGTTTGGGATGTGAGGATGTCACCCTTCGCTTCCCATCTTATGGCTGCCCCTGCTGCTTAGCCAAAGGCCTTAGCCTAAGAACAAGGCCTCAGGCTGTCCTAGTGAGAGAAGGCCCAGACACAGGCACACTGTGATTTTGATTCTTTGTTTTCATACTCCTGTAACTAGCTAAGTGATAAAAATACCCCTAAGTTCTTAAAGTCTAGGCTTTGCAGGCAGGCCTGAATATCTCTAGTCTAACAGAGGGTTCTACCCCTTTCCCCATGCTGTGTCTGTCTTGTCTATTTAGACTGTAAATTCTTCAGAGCACAGGCCATCTACTATTCTGCATTTGTACTGTGCCTAGCACAACGGAGACACACTGTTAGTTGGTCCTTAGGCACTCAGGTAATGCGTATGATTAATAATAATAATAACTCTCCTGCCACTTGGAGCCAAGGAAGCTGGTCTTGGGATGTTACTGCTTAAAAATGATCTGAGCTTAAAACCATGCAATATTCTTTGTGACAAGTATCCCACAAATTCCACCGACCTCCCTTGTTTTCTTTGTCTGGCATAGGGTTTCTAAATTCCAAACCTGATGTGGTCTCACAGCTGGAACGAGGGGAAGAGCCGTGGGTCCTAGACCTCCAGGGTTCTGAGAAAGAAGTGCTTCCAAGAGCTGCCTGCACAGGTGAGGACTTGGTTAAAGCAAGTAAAAAACTGTCCGTGAATACAGAAAACATTCGGGATGCCCTACAAAGACCTTGTGAGCTCTGCAAGTTCAGGATTGTTCCCTGCAGATGTGGAATAATTAGGCAGATGTCACTCATGGCTTCCCACCTATCCTGACTAACAACTGGCAGCAGATCCCTACCTGATCCCACTTTCCCCTGCATGTTCTGGTGAAATGCAGACCAAAACTGATCCCTTCCTCTCTTCTCTGGGGAAAATCAGCTCCTGATAGGTTTGATCTCTCCTGCACATATTTTGGTTTGTTCATCCCTTTTAAAATTCCTGTCTCTGAGATTTCCTTTCTCTCAGGCACAGAGAGTGACCTATGTCTGGATTCTCTCTGTCTCCCATCAGGTGATAGGATGGTGCGTGAGAATGAGGAGCAGAAACCCCAGCAGGAGGATGCTGAGCAAGGAGCACCACATGGGACGTTATCAGGAAGACCCAAAGGGAATGTTTCCAGGAGTTGTGCACTCCAAGAAACAGTAAAAGCCTCAGAGACTCAGCAGAGGCCAGAGGAGAACTTCAGTAGCCTCTCAGACCTTATTACACATGAGAGAATCAACTTGGAAGAGACAAACTACACATGCCACGAGTGCGGGGAAAGCTTCAGTCAGCGCTCACACCTTATCACACATCAGAGAATCCACACAGGGGAGACGCCCTGCACGTGCTCTGAGTGCGGGAAAAGCTTCACTTGGCGCTCAGTCCTTATCACACATCAGAGAATCCACACAGGGGAGACGCCCTACACGTGCGCTGAGTGCGGGAAAAGCTTCAGTTGGCGCTCAGTCCTTATCAGACATCAGAGAATCCACACAGGGGAGACGCCCTACACGTGCGCTGAGTGCGGGAAAAGCTTCAGTCGGCGCCCAAACCTTATCACACACCAGAGAATCCACATAGGGGAGACGCCCTACACGTGCGCTGAGTGCGGGAAAAGCTTCAGTTGGCGCTCCAGTCTTATCAGACATCAGAGAATCCACACAGGGGAGACGCCCTACACGTGCGCTGAGTGTGGGAAAAGCTTCAGTCGGCGCTCACACCTTATCAGACATCAGAGAATCCACACAGGAGAGCAGCCTTACACGTGCGCTGAGTGCGGGAAAAGCTTCAGTCAGCGCTCAAACCTTATCACACATCAGAGAATCCACACAGGAGAGAAGCCCTACACATGCGCTGAGTGCGGGAAAAGCTTCAATCAGCTCTCAATCCTTATCACACATCAGAGAATCCACACAGGAGAGAAGCCTTACACGTGCACTGAGTGCGGGAAATACTTCAGTCGGCGCTCAAGCCTTGTCACACATCAGAGAATCCACACATGAGAGACGCCCTACACATGCTCTGAGTGCGGGAAAAGTTTCACTGAGCACTCAGACTTTGTCAGACATCGTAGAATCCACAGTGGAGAGAGACCCTACACATGCTCTGCATTTGGGAAAAGCTTCAATCAGATGTCATTCCCTATTAGAGATCAGAAAATCCAAATCGGAGAGAACTGTAAGAAATGCCTTTATTAGGGCTTCCCAAGGATTTGTTTTAAAAAAAATCAAATTTGCTAATTCCAATATAGTGATCTTTGCACCATCTTCACTGTGGTCTCTCAGCTCTGCCAGATGAGTTGCCTGCTTCTGCCTTTTGCAGCTCACCCTTCTTTGGGGTCAGTCCTGTGATCTTTTCTATCAGCTCCTTTCCTTTTGACTTGTAGGAGCGTGTGTCCCTCCAGCCAGGAATTTCATCAGCTCCAGGTGGGGGAGAGAGGGTTGATGCCAACAAGCTACCCTGAGGCAAAAGTTACCTGTGCCTTACATCCACTAGGACTGTACATGGAATTGGGTGCTCAAGTTAGTGATTTTGGTGTAAAAAGACAATTATAGTTGTAGAGCAGAAGCAGCCCAGGGAGTGAACCTAACAGACAATGATCAAGTGATCTCTCTCCTGCCATCCATCTCCATCCTCTGACAAACAGAGGCTAGGGACACCATTCCTTACCCATCCTGGCTAATAGCCATTAATGGACTTAACCTCCATGAATTTATCCAGTTTTCTTTTAAACCCTGTTATAGTCCTAGCCTTCACAACCTCTTCAGGCAAGGAGTTCCACAAGTTGACTGTGCGCTGTGTGAAGAAGAACTTCCTTTTATTTGTTTTAAACCTGCTGCCTGTTAATTTCATTTGGTGGCCCCTAGTTCTTGTATTATGGGAGTAAGTAAATAACTTTTCCTTATCTACTTTCTCCACATCACTCATGATTTTATATACCTCTATCATATTCCCTCTTAGTCTCCTCTTTTCCAAGCTGAAAAGCCCTAGCCTCTTTAATCTCTCCTCATATGGGACCCGTTCCAAACCCCTAATCATTTTAATTGCCCTTCTCTGAACCTTTTCTAATGCCAGTATATCTTTTTTGAGATGAGGAGGCCACATCTGTACATAGAATTCAAGATGTGGGCATACCATGGAGTTATATAAGGGTAATAATATAGTCAGTCTTATTCTCTATCCCCTTTTTAATGATTCCTAACACCCTGTTTGCTTTTTTGACCGCCTCTGCACACTGCGTGGGCATCTTCAGAGAACTATCCATGATGACTCCAAGATCTTTTTCCTGATTTGTTGTAACTAAATTAGTCCCGATCATATTTTATGTATAATTGGAGTTATTTTTTACAATATGCATTACTTTACATTTATCCACATTAAATTTCATGTGCCATTTTGTTGCCCAATCACTTAGTTTTGTGAGATCTTTATTAAGTTCTTCACAGTCTGCTTTGGTCTTAACTATCTTGAGCAGTTTAGTATCATCTGCAAACTTTGCCACCTCACTTTTTACCCCTTTCTCCAGATCGTTTATGAATAAGGTGAATAGGATTGGTCCTAGGACTGACCCTTGGGGAACACCACTAGTTACCCCTCTCCATTCTGAGAATTTACCATTAATTCCTACCCTTTGTTCCCTGTCTTTTAACCAGTTCTCAATCCTTGAAAGGACCTTCCCTTTTATCCCATGACAGCTTAATGTATGTAAGAGCCTTTGGCGAGGGACCTTGTCAAAGGCTTTCTGGAAATCTAAGTACACTATGTCCACTGGATCCCCCTTGTCCACATGTTTGTTGACCCCCTCAAAGAACTCTAATAGATTAGTAAGACATGATTTCCCTTTACGGAAACCGTGTTGACTTTTGCCCAACAATTTATGTTCTTCTATGTGTCTGACAATTTTATTCTTTACTATTGTTTCAATAATTTGCCCGGTACCGATGTTAGACTTACTGGTCTGTAATTGCCGGGATCACCTCTAGAGCCCTTTTTAAATATTGGCATTACATTAGCTAACTTCCAGTCATTGGGTACCGAAGCCGATTCAAAGGACAGGTTACAAACCATAGTTAATAGTTCTGCAACTTCACATTTGAGTTCTTTCAGAACTCTTGGGTGAATGCCATCTGGTCCTGGTGACTTGTTAATGTTGAGTTTATCAATTAATTCCAAAACCTCCTCTAGTGACACTTCAGTCTGTGACAGTTCCTCAGATTTGTCACCTACAATTTGGCAATGTTTATGCTCCTTTCTAGGATTTGACTTCCACTTTTTAAAGGAAGTCTTTTTGTCTCTCACTGCTTCTTTTACATGGTTGTTAAGCCCCGGTGGCTTTTTTTTAGTTCTTTTACTGTGTTTCTTAAATTGGGGTATATATTTAAGTTGGGCCTCTATTATGGTGTCGTTAAAGTGTCCATGCAGCTTACAGGAATTTCACTTTAGTCACTGTACCTTTTAAATTCTGTTTAACTAACCCCCTCATTTTTGTATAGTTCTCCTTTTTGAAATCAAATGCCACAGTGTTGGGCTGTTGAGATGTTCTTCCCACCACAGAGATGTTAAATGTTATTATATTATGCTGTTTATTTCGAGCAACTGCAGTTATTCGGGAGAGTACAGACAGGCAGAGTTTCCCCTCCCGAGGTAGGTCTCGGTTAGATAAACAATTAAGGCAAGCATTTATACCTTTTGTGACATACAGTAAGGAGCAACAACTGCATTTTGTTTGTACATATTCCTTTCTGATAGCTTACTTCTCAGCAATTTCTGCTACAATCTGCATTCTATTCTTATCTAACACAAGGTCGAAAACCAGCATCTCTTACAGTTCTTTTCTGCTCGCCCACGCCCTGCTTGGAAGTCTCCCGTTATTAGCTGTTAGTTAGCCTGGTAAATATCAAGTCCCTGAGAAAACACAGTTATACGAAGCAAAACAAAATCACAAACAGAAATGTCATTGGAAATTCAAAAATTAAAAAGGAAAATGCAATTCCCATCACTTCATTGTATCTGGGCCATTCCTGTATCGAGAGTACCCGCTAAGGGCCCTGTGTGCTTAAGGGAAACCTGGAGGAACTCATAGCAGAGCCTGAACATGAAACTCAACTGCTCCCAGGTGCCGCAGTAAAACCCTTTCCCTGCTGTGATGTTGATGATTTTATGAAAATATGCTAATGAGTGTGAATATAATGTAACTGGAACATGCTTCATGCAAAAGGTCTCTTGTGCAGTATCATTACAAAGCTTATTATCTACTGTGTGTGTTCAGCCTATTTGTATGAACCGATCTTTCCTGTATCTGAAGCTAGAAATATGAACTATAACTCTGAGGTCCTGTTGTAATGATGCAAAGTGTGGGCCATTAATAGTGGTTTGGACTCTTGATGGCTCCCATTAACCAGGACAATTGACTGGAGATGGCTCTGTCCTGCACCATCTGTGAGTCAGGCCAGGAACAATGAAGGCTTGGGGTCTCACAGGGCATGTGACCATGTCACCTGGTACAGGAATCCATCTTAAACCTGGGGCTTTTCCCCAGGAGAGAGACAAAAGATTCCTGCCTTGTACCAAAGCTGTTTAAGGGGGTGGAACAGAAAGAAAGGTGGCTGCAGTCATGAGAAATCCCCTAGCTACCACCTTAGCTGGAACAAGGACTATACCAGGTGCAAAGATTGGGCCCAGACAAGAAATAAGTCTAGTCTGCAAAAGAAGCTTATTGGAAGATCTCTGAGGGTGAGATTTTATCTGTATTGAGTTTCATACTGTATTAGTCTTAGACTTGCATGTTTTTGTTTTATTTTGCTCTATGGAGAATACAAACTCCACAGAGAAGGAAAAGTTAATGCCTTAGACACTCAAATCTGTTTTTCTAGGAACCACTCTCCTATAGCTTCTTTTCTCTGATTTCCTTTAGAAAATCTGAAGCAGGGAGCAGAAAACCATTGTCTTTTCTGAGGTGTGAGCTCAGGACCTACTGAGTATGAGACTGACATGCTGCCAACTATGCTAAGAAGGCCCAGGAAAATGTTTAGGCTCAGTGCATATAGGATCCTCCTACAGCAGTGACTGGAGCAGGGAAGGAACTGGAAGAAGCAGAGAGATCTGGTGCCCACAGACCTGTCCTGGCCTCTTTCTCAGCAGCAAAGAAATCAATTTGCCCTTCCAGTGAACAATCTGCTGGAACTAATGGCAGCACAGGGGGGATGTTTCTAAAGTATGCACCCACCTCTACATTTTAGAACTTACTCTCCTTTTTCTAGTGTAGCACTTTGTATATGAATTAGGCAAAACAAACTACACAGGTAAGAGAAAAAAGGGCTTGAGAGAAAGCTTGAACTCATAACCCCAACAGACGGCCCCTCTGCACTAACCAGTTGCACCCCTGAAGATGTTTTTTAAACACATTTGGGAAGCAGGCAGTTATCAGTCTCTGTGGTTCATACCTTTGCCTGGTAATTGAAAGGCTGCTGGTTCAAACTTAACTCAAGATGCGGCTTTTCAGCGATGAGACTCCAGTACATTTTAACAGGAAGAAAATCTCCTCTATTCTGGCTTTGCCCCATTAGACTCCTTCTGCCCATCTTCTCCCCCTCCCCCAGTCGCTTTCCTTCCCCACTGGGGCCATGCAGAGAGGAGCCCCAGTCAGTCTCTGTCACAGAGAGTCTGTATCCCATAAAGGGAGGGAGGGGTTTCTCTAAAACATTGATAATGAGGAGGGGAGTGGTGTGCGTGGTTAGGGGGAGACAGGATGGAGAACTAACAGTGGGGCACAGAGAGATTCCCCCAGATTGGGGAGATCCCCTGCTGCCCCCCATCAGCCAGCTGTGAGAAGAAACTGTGGTGGTGGGGGGGTCTCCACATGCTGCCCCCGCCCCAACTGCCAACTCTGCCAACTGTGGCAATGGGAGCTGCGGGGGTGGAGTCTGCGGGCAGCAGTGCGCAGAGACGCCCCCGGCCCTCCAGCTTCTGCAGGTTGCTTTCGGGAGATGCCCGAGGTAAATTCTGCACCCCTCACCCTCTCCTGCAACCCCTGCCCCAGCCCAGACCCCACACCTGCACCCAAACTCCCTCCAAGAGCCTGCCCCCCACACTGCCTCCTTCACCACAACTCCCTGACTGAGCCCAGACCCTGCACCCAAACTCTCCCAGAGCCCAACCCCTCTCCCACACCCAAACTCCTTCCCAGAGCCTTACACAGGTGTGTGGGGCAGGTGGGGCAGGACTTGGTCCCATTCTGGGCACCACCAAAAATTATACAAACCTGCCACCCCTGTCCAGCCCAACCTTCTGCTGATGCACCTCAGCCCACACCCGTGCAGGGTTTGAAGCTTTCGTTGCTTAAATTCCAGGACACGGAGGGATTTCAGCTCCCCTTTGCCCAGAGGGAACCTTCACCCCACTCCTAACCAGGTTCTTGTCCATGGGATCACTGTAGGGGGGCTGGGTCCCTCGGTGTCTTTTCTCTGTCTAGGAGAGGCCTGGGTGCAATAACTGGGGGCATCTGAGCACCCAGGACCTTCTGTGGGGCTGCCATTCCCCTTCCCCTTCTGTGGTCCCATCTGCCATTGACTCCAGCCTTTTTTCTATCCATCGTCAGCACCATCCCAAGCCAGCAGCACTCGCCTCAAAAAGACAGAGTCCCGTGGCACTTTACAGACTAACAGACGTATTGGAGCATAAGCTTCCATGGGTGAATCCCACTTCGTCAGATGAATGTAGTGGAAATTTGCAGGGGCAGGTATAAGTATGCAGGCAAGAACCAGTCTAGGGATAACGAGGTTAGTTCAATCAGGGAGGATGAGACCCTCTTCTAGCAGTTGAGGTGTGATCACCAAGGGAGGAGAAACTGCTTTTGTAGTTGGCTAGCCAGGCACAGAATTCCCACTCCATTCATCTGACGAAGTGGGGATTCACCCACGAAAGCTCATGCGCCAATACGTCTGTTAGTCTAGAAGGCACCACAGGACTCTGTCGCCTTTTACAGATCCAGACTAACACAGCCAGCCCTCTGATACTCAAAAAGACAGTGTCCCCTCCTGGGAGTAAATCACTGACCTCTCTCCTCCCTGAGCACTGACTGCCCCTCTGTTTCCTTGCCTCTCAGGCTGTGCAGATGGGACCTTTCCCTCCAGTGCTGGAGGATTCGCCCTTCTCATCTACCATTGTCCCAAGCAGCACAGCGGGTGGGAATCTTAAATGTACCGAGGTGACTTAGGAGCAGAACCCCCCCAGACCTTCCATGCAATTGTCACTTGCCCCTCACTGAGCAGGACTGAAACTGGTGCAGGGAGACTGGTGGGCCATATCCCCTCTGGGCATGAGCAAAGCAGCAGGGTGAAAAAATGATCATGGAGATGCTGGGGACTGAACCCAGGACCTCATACACGCAAAGTATGTGCTCAACCACTGAGCTACATCCCCTAGCAGGTTGTGTTTGCTATGGGTTACACTCAGAGCCCTCCTGTTTCCAGAGCATCCAGTGACCTATAAGCTTCACAAGAAGCCCATTCCCCTCTCTGAGGACCAATCCTGCTCTCCTGGAGGTGACTTGTTCATAGGGGTCACTTTTCAGCAGGGCCAGATTCTATGTGTGGGGCAGAGAGAGTGGGTGCCCTGGTCTCAGGGTGCAGAGATACACTCAGCCATCTCCCCTGCATTGGGTTGAGGGTGCGGCAATCCCCTGCTGCAAGGTCATGGTGGGGGATGCTGTGAGCAGCTCAACACCTCACCCTGGTGGCAGAAGTGGTGTGCGGAGCTCCAGGTGTTTCTAGGATCTGCTATTTCCACCTGCCTGTAAACTCCAGCTTTCCCCAGCACATTCACTGCGGTGCAATTGGGTCACTGTTTCCATGGCTGAACAGCAAAGAATGGCTCCCAGTTTCCCTTCTATCGGCAGCAGGATTAGCCTGTGTCAGTGGTTAATGAGGTGGATCTAGTTGTAGATTGTTATTCATTCCCCACCTTGACAATTCACACAGTCCCTTTCCCAGGCAGATTCCCAGCACCTCAGTGATCCTGGTAGCAGGGTTGGGTCCTGAGATTTTCAGGGTTCTTTTCCCCTCCACCTGGAGTGAACTCAGCTTTTTCCCCATCCCAGACAATCCATGAAATAACAACAGGGCATAAAGAAAGAGGGGAGAGAACATCTCACGGCCAGGGCTGGATGTGCCCAGAGCCCCCTGCTTGTCCATTGTTTCCATGGAATTTGGCCCCCTGCTTTGCAGAAGGGACAGAGAAAGATCTTGCTGTTCCTGTGTCTGTGCAAAGAAAATTGTGCTTCTGTATGAAAGAGAGGTGGGAAATGGCCCCATGATGGGGCAATAGCCTCAGGGTTAAGAGCAAAGGACAATGATGGGAAGGTTCACTATTGACTCAGTAGTTGCATACAAAGGTGCAGGTTTGGCAGTTACACTGGGAAATTCTTGCTCCTTCTCAAGCTCAGGTTGGCCACCCGGTCTAGGTGTAGAAGTTACAACATTTAAACTTGAAAGAGGGGCCAATTTCCCCATCATTTCACACCTTTACACCCAAACACGATGACTTTCTGAATGAACCCTCCTCGTTCAGCCAGAAGATCTTGGGGTGGATGTAGGAGTCACTGGGTAAAATTCTCTGGACTCTGTTCTGAATCAGGTCATAGAATCATAGAATCTCAGGGTTGGAAGGGACCTCAGGAGGTCATCTAGTCCAACCCCCTGCTCAAAGCAGGACAAAACCCAACTAAATCATCCCAGCCAGGGCTTTGTCAAGCCTGACTTTAAAAACCTCTAAGGAAGGAGATTCCACTACCTCCCTAGGTAACCCATTCCAGTTCTTCACCACCCTACTAGTGAAAAAGTTTTTCCTAATATCCAAGCTAAACCTCCCCCTCTGCAACTTGAGACCATTACTCCTTGTTCTATCATCTTCTACCACTGAGAACAGTCTAGATCCAACATCTTGTGAACCCCCTTTCAGGTAGTTGAAAGCAGCGATCAAATCCCCCCTCAGAACAGAGGTACCTAGTGATCTAGTCTGGCTGTAAAATCTATAGATCAACACCATTAATATGAAATTAATCCTCAGAAACGGCTGTTCCCCACCCAGACCCCAGCAAAGGGCTCTCCAGGGAAGGGGGCTGTTGAGGAAGGAAAGAAGAAAGATGTCCTCCCCCTGGAGGAACCGGGCTCTGCGCTTTTGACAGAAAGGAGGGGAAGGAAATGGCCACACGATGGCAGCAGAATCTAAGAAATGAAACACAATAGGCTTATGTCCACACTGCAATGAAACACTCAGGGCTGCCCCATACCAGCTCAGGCTCCCGGGGCTTGGGCTGTGGGTGGTAAATTTGCAGTGTAGCTATCTCGGCTCAGGCTCAATACCGGGCTCTGAGACCCCATAAGGCTGGGAGGGAGTTAAAAAAAAAAAAAGGTAGAACAGCAGTGGAGTATTACCCTGGTCTCAATGGCATTTCTCCATTGGTCTGTCTGCTTTGGGGCAGGGACAATAACACGTCCTGCTGCATTCGTTATTTCAAAGGGCGGTTTAGGATTTTCACTCTCACACATGGTGCATGAAACAGGACTCAACCCTCGGCATAAACTAAACGAGCTGCCCACAGATTCTGGCAGCCACAATGAGGCATTTGGTGTGAGAGCTCAGACCTGACCCTGTCCCACAGGGACGGGGTCATCTGTGAGGGGACTGGGCCACTGACCTACCAGCTCCTAACTCCCAAACTTTCAGTAACTCTATCATCAGTGCCTGTGAGTGTAATTTAAACCATCAAAAAAGTCATAGTGGGCTAGACCATAGTCTGGACTTCGGGTCTGGAAAAGAGCTGGCACAATCCATAGACCAGGTTGTTATATAACATGCACATGGATTTTAACCCTTCACATACAGTAATGGGAAAGTTCTTGGTTCAGGCTTGTGGCAGTGATGGAATAAACTGCAGGTTCAAATCAAGTCTCTGGAGTACATCCTCCTCTGGGATGGGTCATTCAGTCCTTTGTCTAGAGCTTCAGTTTGTAGCAAAGTCCCTCCAGAGGTATGAAGCAGGATTGAAGACAAGATGGAGACGAGGCATCAGCCTTTTCTAGTCTCTTGCCATGTGATCTTTGCTTTCTTTGTCCCAAGGACACTCTGTCCAGCACGTGGCATAGAAACACCTTAGAGTTCTGTCCATAGGCAGGTCCCTGCAGACCTTGCTGAGTCACAAGGCGTATCTGCCTTCTCTCAGTGGGTCGATTGTGTAGCTGATGGTCCTTAATGGGCCATCAAGCAGGCTAGGCAGAACTGACACCAACTTGTCTGGCTGGGGTGTTCCCCGGAAGCAGAGCACAAGTTTGAAATATGGACAGAACAGAGCCAATACTTATAACATCAACTACAAAAATGATACACATCTAGAGATGGCATCATTATAATCAGCCAATCAGAACCTCTCCATAGACCCCTTACATGACAACCTTTCTACAATATTGGCTGCAAATATAGAACAGTGGTCGCAACGGTGATCTATACAGTTACAGATTATGTCAATAACGTCACAGGAGGTGACACGGCATCAGTGAGACTGATACTGGAATACTGCCTCCAGATTTGGTGTCCTCATTTGAAAAAGATGTTGTGAAATTGGAGCTGGGGCAGCAAAGAGCCACCAAATGTCCTGAGGGCTGGAGAAAAATGCCTTCTAGTGAGCTATTGAAAGAGCTCATCCTGTCCAGCTTATCAAAAGAAGATTGAAAGGTGACTTCATTGAAGTGTTGAAGTGCATTAATGGAGAGAAAAGATTGGATATTAAAGGGCTCTTTAATCTAGCAGAGAAAGGCCTAACAAGACCCAATGGCTGGAAGGTGAAAAGAGACAAATTCATATTACAACAAAGGCACAAATATTCAACAGCGAGGATGATTGACCACAGGAACAAGCTACCAAGGAAAGTGGTGGATTCGCCATCTCCTGATGTCATTTCATGAAGACTAGATGCCTTTCTGGAATGTGTTTGCCCCCAAAGTAGCTCTTGTGTCATACAGGAGGCCTGTGATATGCAGGGGGTCAGATTAGATGCTCTAATGGTCTCTTCTGGCCATAAAGTCGACTAATTTCTGAAAAACTGAGTGTAGCATTGGGAGCAGCATCTGATGTTTTCCTGTCTAGCCGGCTTGCTGCCTAGAACGAACGCTCCTTGAGTGGGGTGATCCACAGGGAGCAGCTCAAACCTCCAAAGTGCCTGGCCAGGGGCAGGACATTGGCACAGCAAGGGAGGGGTGTGGCAGTGACATCACAAAGGCCTTTTGCAGGACCTCAGCCTATTGGTCCAAGGTGGTGGGGAGGTGGTGACCTCACAGAGAGATGCTGACATCAGCCAGGCAGGACAGGGGCGAGGGGCCAGGGAAACCTCAGAGACCCCTGTGGCTTTGCTTCAGCAAGTCTCCTTCTCCAGGTCTCTCTTTGAGGACTGAGAGAGTATTCGGGTTCATAGACGTGAGCGCCAGGAGGAACCTCTTTCGAGTTTTCTCCTTCCCTTTTAGTGATTTTACTAGAAAACAGCCGTCCCTGTTTAGAAGGTAAGAGCCTCCTGGAGGTTTGAAACCTGTTCAGTCTGATCCATCTGGTGACAGTTGAATTCTAGGCATGGAAAACACGAGCTTAAGGAGGCAGAATTTTATTGCGCACCTGGGATTTTGTCCCTTAGAATCACTGGGGACATTAGGGTTTGTCCTTTTTGTTTCACCTTCTCCTCCCTCCCTCCCTCCCTTTCTCTCCGTCTCTTGCTTCTTTTGTCCTTTCTCCTGTTCTCCTCCCAACACCAGGAGGGGTGTGTGTGTGTGTGTGTGTGCGTGTGTGTGGAGGGGGGCGGGGGAGTGCTCTGCAGCTCCCACTGTGGGAGGTCCACCCAAAAATGTGGGGCTGAAATAGTGCTCGGGCAGTGATCCCCACCAGTGACCTGGGCCATCCTTTGGGCTCTCTGGTGAGAACCCTCAGCCTCCCGTCCTCGGTCTCTACCCTGATTGGCTGAGCAGGGGGTTATTGACAGGGAGGAGACTCAGGTCCTTGTTGTTCTCTTTTAAGACCAAGGAAATAAGTCAGAACCAGTTCTGTGTTTGATGAACTTTGCTGCTTCTCTGCATTAATGGTCTCTGAGCAATTCATGATTCTCTCTAACATTGCAGTTCTCCTCAAATACTTGCATAATAATCCCTGTGCACTGTTGTTGGTCTGGAGCTCATCTAAGGACATTTTATTGAGGTCATTCAATGTCTGAAATTCAAGATCCGATGGTTAGTTTGAAAATCAGGGCTCTTGGGTCCTATTCCCAACTCTGCCACTGACTGGCTGTGTGACCTAAGACAAGTTAATTCTTCTTTCTCAGACGTAGCTTCTCCCTCTTTCAAGTAGGGATAATAATGATCCGCTCCTACCTAGCTCAACACACTCACTCTTCCCCAGCACACACAGTGTCTCTCCCCAGAACACAAACAGTCTCTACCCCGCCACGCACAGTGCAGTTGAAAAGCAGCTGGCAATCTAGTAAGATGCCCGTGGAACGGTGGGATAGAGAAACCTGCATCATGTGATGCTG
>NW_025423101.1:0-1366 GCF_020497125.1 Mauremys mutica
GGGGCTGCTCCAGCCCTGCAGCCCGCGGGGCAGCGCGGGGGGGCGGGACACGCGTGGGGCGGACACGCTGCTGCCGGGTGCGGGGTCAGGGCTGGGCTGTGGGGGGGCCGGTTGTTACGTGGGGGTCACAAGCCCCCCCAGCTCTGCCGCTCCCCGGGAAAAGGCGGGGGGGGGTCTGAGAGGCACCGGCTGGGAGAGGGGGCGGGGCCGGGGGAAAGGATGAGCGGTGGGGGGAGGGTCTGGCTGGCCCTGGGGACCTCCCTTACCTGGGCTGGAGAGAGCGGAAGCGCCCCGGGGCAGGCTGGGAGATGTTGTTCTTGACTCTCCCTGGACCGGAAGTGACGTTGGGTGGAGGGACCAAGCCGAGTTGCAAACGCGCGCGGGCCCCTGCGGCTCTGCCTGGCTCGCGCGGGGCCGTTGGAGCCTCTCCCAGGCCGGAGAAGGGTTGGTGCCGGTGGAGCTCTGGGCATGCGCAGATCGCGGCGGGCGAACCCTTCATTAAACCCCCCCCCCTGTGCCCGGCCCGGGCCCTGCCCCGCTGGAGCCGCCCTGGGGCCGCCCCGGGCTCCGCCCACCCCGCTGCGGAGCTGCAGCCTCCAGGTCCCGGAGCGAGCCCCGGGGGCGGGGCCGGGCGGTGACTCTGCCCCAGTGCCCGGGGGGGACCCGGCATCTCGCAGCGCCGGGATCTGCTCCCTGGGGGGGCGGGCAGCGCCCGCGGGGGGCTTGGAGCTGCTGCCCCCGCAGGAGCCCAGCGCCCCCCGGGCCCGGCCAGGCTCTGCCCTGGGGCCCTGTGGGGGGTGCCGGGGGGAGGGGCCCGGCCCCACTGGGGTCCCTGCGTGGGGCAGGGCTGGGGGGGGGGGGAGACGGGGCTGGGGGGGCGGGAAATGTCGGTGCAGCCTGGACATGGCCGGGGGGGGGCAGGTGACCCCCGAGGAGCGGGGAGAGAAAGGGGGGGGCTGAGATCCCCTCGGATTTACCGCTGCCCCCTCCCGTGGGGACCCCCCTCCCCTCCCGTCCTGCCCCCTTTCTCCCTAGAGCCACGAGCAGCGCCCAGGGTGACCCCCCCTCCCCCAACCCCTGAGAAGTTCCCTTTTTCCCCCCCCCCCCGATTGTGCCCCATTTTCTCTCCCCTTTGCCAGTGGCCAGTTCAGATCTCAGGTTTGGGGGGTTTCCCCCCATTTCCACCTGCAGGTATTTGTCCGTGTGCGGGTGGGAAATGGTTCCCCCGAGTGATTTCTGAGCTGGGCAGAGGGTGAATGGGCAGAGGCTGGGGGGGCCCTGAGACAGGGGACACCTCTGGGCTGCGCTGGGGGGGCCACTCTCTGCTGGCAACGGGGCCTGGGAAGGGCCAGGAAGGGGAGGGAGG
>NW_025423102.1:0-114357 GCF_020497125.1 Mauremys mutica
CTGCACCCCTCACTCACCCTCCCCATAGCCTGCAACCCTCCTACCCCCCAACTCCCCCCCAGAGCCCGCGTGTCCGCACCCCCAGCACCCAATCTCCGGTCCCAGCACACAGCCTTCACCCCTCACACAACCTCCCCATCGCCTGCAACCCTCCCGCCCTCCAACTCCCTCCCAGAGCCCACGTGTCTGCACCCCCCTGCACCCCCATCCCCTGCCCCAGCTCAGAGCCTGCCCCCCTCACTCAACCTCCCCATAGCCTGCAACCCTCCCGCCCCCAACTCCCTCCCAAAGCCCGCGTGTCCGCACCCCACTGCACCCCCATCCCCTGCCCCAGCTCAGAGCCTGCCCCCCTCACTCAACCTCCCCATAGCCTGCAACCCTCCCGCCCCCCAACTCCCCCCCAGAGCCCGTGTGTCTGCACCCCCCTGCCCCCCCATCCCTTGTCCCAGCTCAGAGCCTGCACCCCTCACTCAACCTCCCCATAGCCTGCAACCCTCCCGCCCCCCAACTCCCTCCCCGAGTCCGCGTGTCCGCACCCCCCCGCCCCCCCATCCCCTGCCCCAGCTCAGAGCCTGCACCCCTCACCCAACCTCCCCACAGCCTGCACCCCTCCCGCCCCCCAACTCCCTCCCCGAGTCCGCGTGTCCGCACCCCCCCGCACCCCCATCCCTTGTCCCAGCTCAGAGCCTGTACCCCTCACCCAACCTCCCCATAGCCTGCAACCCTCCCGCCCCCCAACTCCCTCTCCGAGCCCGCGTGTCCGCACCCCGCTGCAGCCCCATCCCCTGCCCCAGCTCACAGCTTGCCCCCCTCACTCAACCTCCCCACAGCCTGCACCCCTACCGCCCCCCAACTCCCCCGCCAGCCCGAGTGTCCGCACCCCCCTTGTACCCCCATCCTGTGCCCCAGCTCAGAGCCTGCCTCCCTCACTCAACCTCCCCATAATCTGCACCCCCCCGCCTCCCAACTCCCTCCCAGAGCCCGCGTGTCCGCACCCCCCTGCACCCCCATCCCCTGCCCCAGCTCAGAGCCTGCACCCCTCACTCAACCTCCCCATAGCCTGCAACCCTCCCGCCCCCCAACTCCCTCCCAGAGCCCGCGTGTGTGCACCCCCCTGCACCCCCATCCCCTGCCCCAGCTCAGAGCCTGCCCCCCTCACTCAACCTCCTCATATCCTGCAACCCCCCTGCACCCCCATCCCCTGCCCCAGCTCAGAGCCTGCCCCCCTCACTCAACCTCCCCATAGCCTGCACCCCTCCCGCCCCCCAACTCCCTCCCAGAGCCCGCGTGTCCGCACCCCCTGCACCCCCATCCCCTGCCCCAGCTCAGAGCCTGCCCCCCTCACTCAACCTCCCCATAGCCTGCAACCCTCCCGCCCCCCAACTCGCCCCCAGAGCCCGCGTGTCCGCACCCCCCTGCACCCCCATCCCCTGCCCCAGCTCAGAGCCTGCCCCCCTCACTCAACCTCCCCATAGCCTGCAACCCTCCCGCCCCCCAACTCCCTCCGAGCCGCGTGTCCGCACCCCCCCTGCACCACCATCCCCTGCCCCAGCTCAGAGCCTGCACCCCTCACTCACCCTCCCCATAGCCTGCAACCCTCCTACCCCCCAACTCCCCCCCAGAGCCTGCGTGTCCGCACCCCCTGCACCCCAATCTCCTGTCCCAGCTCAGAGCCTGCACCCCTCACTCAACCTCCCCATAGCCTGCAACCCTCCCGCCCCCCAACTCCATCCCAGAGCCCACGTGTCTGCACCCCCCTGCACCCCCATCCCCTGCCCCAGCTCAGAGCCTGCCCCCCTCACTCAACCTCCCCATAGCCTGCAACCCTCCCGCCCCCAACTCCCTCCCACACCCCGCGTGTCCGCACCCCACTGCACCCCCATCCCCTGCCCCAGCTCAGAGCCTGCCCCCCTCACTCAACCTCCCCATAGCCTGCAACCCTCCCGCCCCCCAACTCCCTCCCCGAGTCCGCGTGTCCGCACCCCCCCGCACCCCCATCCCCTGCCCCAGCTCAGAGCCTGCACCCCTCACCCAACCTCCCCATAGCCTGCAACCCTCCCGCCCCCCAACTCCCTCTCCGAGCCCGCGTGTCCGCACCCCCCTGCAGCCCCATCCCCTGCCCCAGCTCACAGCTTGCCCCCCTCACTCAACCTCCCCACAGCCTGCACCCCTCCCGCCCCCCAACTCCCCCGCCAGCCCGAGTGTCCGCACCCCCCTTGTACCCCCATCCTGTGCCCCAGCTCAGAGCCTGCCTCCCTCACTCAACCTCCCCATAATCTGCACCCCCCGCCTCCCAACTCCCTCCCAGAGCCCGCGTGTCCGCACCCCCCTGCACCCCCATCCCCTGCCCCAGCTCAGAGCCTGCACCCCTCACTCAACCTCCCCATAGCCTGCAACCCTCCCGCCCCCCAACTCCCTCCCAGAGCCCGCGTGTGTGCACCCCCCCCTGCACCCCCATCCCCTGCCCCAGCTCAGAGCCTGCCCCCCTCACTCAACCTCTCCATAGCCTGCAACCCTCCCGCCCCCCAACTCCCTCCCAGAACCCGCGTGTCCGCACCCCCCTGCACCCCCATCCCCTGCCCCAGCTCAGAGCCTGCACCCCTCACTCAACCTCTCCATAGCCTGCAACCCTCCTGCCCCCCAACTCCCTCCCAGAACCCGCGTGTCCGCACCCCCCCTGCACCCCCATCCCCTGCCCCAGCTCAGAGCCTGCCCCCCTCACTCAACCTCCCCATAGCCTGCACCCCTCCCGCCCCTCAACTCCCTCCCAGCGCCCGCGTGTCCGCACCCCCCTGCACCCCCATCCCCTGCCCCAGCTCAGAGCCTGCCCCCCTCACTCAACCTCCCCATAGCCTGCACCCCTCCCGCCCCCCAACTCGCCCCCAGAGCCCGCGTGTCTGCACCCCCCTGCACACCCATCCCCTGCCCCAGCTCAGAGCCTGCCCCCCTCCCTCAACCTCCCCATAGCCTGCAACCCTCCCACCCCCCAACTCCCTCCGAGCCGCGTGTCCGCACCCCCCCTGCACCCCCATCCCCTGCCCCAGCTCAGAGCCTGCACCCCTCTCACCCTCCCCATAGCCTGCAACCCTCCTGCCCCCCAACTCCCCCCCAGAGCCCGCGTGTCCGCACCCCCCTGCACCCCCATCCCCTGCCCCAGCTCAGAGCCTGCACCCCTCACTCAACCTCCCCATAGCCTGCAACCCTCCCGCCCCCCAACTCCATCCCAGAGCCCACGTGTCTGCACCCCCCTGCACCCCATCCCCTGCCCCAGCTCAGAGCCTGCCCCCCTCACTCAACCTCCCCATAGCCTGCAACCCTCCCGCCCCCAACTCCCTCCCAAAACCCGCGTGTCCGCCCCCCACTGCACCCCATCCCCTGCCCCAGCTCCGATCCATGCCCCCTCACCCAACCTCCCCATAGCCTGCAACCCTCCCGCCCCCCAACTCCCCCCCAGAACCCGTGTGTCTGCACCCCCCTGCACCCCCATCCCTTGTCCCAGCTCAGAGCCTGCCCCCCTCACTCAACCTCCCCATAGCCTGCAACCCTCCCGCCCCCCAACTCCCTCCCCGAGCCCGCGTGTCCGCACCCCCCCGCACCCCCATCCCCTGCCCCAGCTCAGAGCCTGCACCCCTCACCCAACCTCCCCATAGCCTGCAACCCTCCCGCCCCCCAACTCCCTCTCCGAGCCCGCGTGTCCGCACCCCCCTGCAGCCCCATCCCCTGCCCCAGCTCAGAGCCTGCCCCCCTCACTCAACCTCCCCACAGCCTGCACCCCTCCCGCCCCCCAACTCCCCCGCCAGCCTGCGTGTCCTCACCCCCCTTGTACCCCCATCCTGTGCCCCAGCTCAGAGCCTGCCTCCCTCACTCAACCTCCCCATAGCCTGCACCCCTCCCGCCCCCCCATTCCGTCCCAGAGCCCGCGTGTCCGCACCCCCCTGCAGCCCCATCCCCTGCCCCAGCTCAGAGCCTGCACCCCTCACTCAACCTCCCCACAGCCTGCACCCCTCCTGCCCCCCAACTCCCCCGCGAGCCTGCGTGTCCGCACCCCCCCTGCACCCCCATCCCCTGCCCCAGCTCAGAGCCTGCCCCCTTCCCTCAACCTCCCCATAGCCTGCACCCCCTCCGCCCCCCAACTCCCCCCCGAGCCCGCGTGTCTGCACCCCCATGCACCCCCATCCCCTGCCCCAGCTCAGAGCCTGCACCCCTCACTCAACCTCCGCATAGCCTGCAACCCTCCGGCCCCCAACTCCCTCCCAGAGCCCGCGTGTCCGCACCCCCCTGCACCCCCATCCCCTGCCCCAGCTCAGAGCCTGCCCCCCTCACTCAAGCTCCCCATAGCCTGCAACCCTCCTGCCCCCAACTCCCTCCCAGAGCCCGCGTGTGCGCACCCCCCCTGCACCCCAATCCCCTGCCCCAGCTCAGAGCCTGCCCCCCTCACTCAACCTCCCCATAGCCTGCAACCCTCCCGCCCCCCAACTCCCTCCCAGAGCCCGCGTGTCCGCACCCCCCTGCACCCCAATCCCCTGCCCCAGCTCAGAGCCTGCACCCCTCACTGAACCTCCCCATAGCCTGCACCCCTCCCGCCCCCCAACTCCCTCCCAGAGCCCGCGTGTCCGCACCCCCCTGCACCCCAATCCCTGCCCCAGCTCAGAGCCTGCACCCCTCAGTCAACCTCCCCATAGCCTGCAACCCTCCCACCCCCCAACTCCATCCCAGAGCCCGCGTGTCTGCACCCCCTGCACCCCAATCCCCTGCCCCAGCTCAGAGCCTGCACCCCTCACTCAACCTCCCCATAGCCTGCAACCCTCCCGCCCCCCAACTCCCTCCCCGAGCCCGCGTGTCCGCCCCCCCTGCACCCCAATCTCCTGCCCCAGCTCAGAGCCTGCACCCCTCACTCAACCTCCCCATAGCCTGCAACGCTCCCTCCCCCAACTCCCTCCCAGAGCCCGCGTGTCCGCACCCCCCTGCACCCCCATCCCCTGCTACAGCTCAGAGCCTGCCCCCCTCACTCAACCTCCCCATAGCCTGCACCCCTCCCGCCCCCCAACTCCCGCCCCACCGAGCCCGCGTGTCCGCACCCCCTGCACCCCCATCCCCTGCCCCAGCTCAGAGCCTGCACCCCTCACTCAACCTCCCCATAGCCTGCACCCCTCCTGCCCCCCAACTCCCTCCCCGAGCCCGCGTGTCTGCACCCCCCCTGCACCTCCATCCCCTGCCCCAGCTCAGAGCCTGCCCCCCTCCCTCAACCTCCCCATAGCCTGCACCCCTCCCGCCCCCCAACTCCCTCCCCGAGCCCGCGTGTCTGCACCCCTCCTGCACCCCCATCCCCTGCCCCAGCTCAGAGCCTGCACCCCTCACTCAACCTCCCCATAGCCTGCAGCCCTCCCGCCCCTCAACTCCCTCCCAGAGCCCGCGTGTCCGCACCCCCCTGTACCCCCATCCCCTGCCCCAGCTCAGAGCCTGCCCCCCTCACTCAACCTCCCCATAGCCTGCAACCCTCCCGACCCCCAACTCCCTCCCAGAGCCCGCGTGTCCGCACCCCCCTGCACCCCGATCCCCTGCCCCAGCTCAGAGCCTGCACCCCTCACTCACCCTCCCCATAGCCTGCAACCCTCCCGCCCCCCAACTCCCTCCCAGAGCCCGCGTGTCCGCACCCCCTGCACCCCAATCTCCTGCCCCAGCTCAGAGCCTGCACCCCTCACTCACCCTCCCCATAGCCTGCAACCCTCCCGCCCCCCAACTCCATCCCAGAGCCCACGTGTCTGCACCCCCCTGCACCCCCATCCCCTGCCCCAGCTCAGAGCCTGCACCCCTCACTCAACCTCCCTGTAGCCTGCAACCCTCCCGCCCCCCAACTCCATCCCAGACCCCACGTGTCCGCACCCCCTCTGCACCCCCATCCCCTGCCCCAGCTGAGAGCCTGCCCCCCTCACTCAACCTCCCCATAGCCTGCAACCCTCCCGCCCCCCAACTCCATCCCAGACCCTGCACCCCAAACAGAGCTGGATTGACCTTTTGTGGGCCTGGTGCTAAACATGTTTGTGGGTCCCCATGAGGGACATGGGGACATGGGGCAGGGAGCAGAGTCCGCAGAGCGAGGGGCTGGCCGGGGGCAACAGGAGATGGGGCATGGCACAGCAGGGACAGCCCCACTCCCCCCAGCCCAGTACAAGGGCCCTGTTTACAAACCGGGAGCTGACAGACCCACCCTGTCCAGCTCGGCCCTGCACTGCCATCGTGCTTCTTCCCCTGGGGGGCGGGCCCATGCTGCACCATGCTACCCCCTGCCCGGCACCCCTCTGGCTCCCTATGCCCAGTGCCGCACCACCCAGAGACCCCCACAAACCCCCCTGCCCGGTGCCCTCCCAGATCACTCCCCCACCCACTCAGAACCCCCCACAGATCCTCACTGACCAGTGCCCCCCTGCTGAAGACCCCCCACAGCCCTCCCACAACTGCACAGTGCCCCACATCTTCCCACCCAGAGCCCCCCTATAGATCCCCTCACTGTCCAGTGCCCCCCCGCCACAACTGCACAATGCCCCGCACAGACCCCCCACACTTCCCAGCGCCCCCCCACACACACAGATCTCCCCCACTGACAGCCCCCTGACACACACAGATCTCCCCACCCCCCAGTGCCCAGCACCCCCCAGACCTACTAGAGACCTGCTCTCCCACACCCTAACCCCCAGCCACAATAGCCGGCCCTGATGGGAGGTGACTGTCTGCCAGGCTGAGATGGCAGCGCAGTCAGAGCTAGTCCTGGGGCAGGAGAACTCCGGCCCCTTGGGAGTGGTGGAAGCAGCCAGGCTGGAGCAGGAGCAGAGCCTACCCGGGCCAGGCTCCCTCAGGACCCAGCTGAGCCTCCCCCCACCCCCGCCACTGTCCCCTGTGAGTGGCTGAGACTGGCCCAGCCTCTGCACCAGCCCCAGGTGGCTCTTCCCCCGGGGAGGCAGGTGGGGCCCCGCAGGTCCCAGGCAGTGGAGACAGCTCAGAGCTGGAGCAGTGCTAGGGAGCGGGGCAGATCCCTGAGACGTGACTCCCGAGATCCCACCCAGCCCACCCACACCCATTGGCCCTGTGGCCAGCAGCCCTGCTGAGCCCGCATGGTGGCCCCCAGCTGCTGGGTGATGAGCCCTCTACAGCAGTGGCATAGCCAGGTTCTAACATCAGGGGAGCAAACACGTAAAAAGAGGCACCACCCAACATATCAAATTACTAATTACATACTTTTAAATTTGTTATACATATTTATTTTCTACTGAAAATAAAAACCCAAGAATGATCCAGCCACAGAAGGATTTGCACAGCCGGCATTTTGCAGGAGAACTTTAGATTATACTTAGATATACTTTTGATACTAGAAACTAAACGACAGAATACAGTAGCTTATAATTGTCACAGGTTTAAAAAAAATACTGGCCATTTTTTCCAGTTACTAATTTCATTTTAAAATCAATCAGTGAAATGCACTTTATTTATAATAGATCATAATACTAAAGTCACCAAAAAGGCATAACAAATACAAGTTTTATGAGAATTGGTGAGCAAAGATCTCATAGCTCTTCAGGGTTGGACAAAGCAGTAATTTCCCTTAAAGTAGCTTTATTCATGGATTTTTTAAAAAACAGAAGACATCTCTACGACACAGGTTGGCAGTCTAACATTTTTGAAACACTGAGTACTGAAAGTTAGACTATTTAACCAATTTAAGCTGTACACACACACACACCCCTTCCTGCTTTCCTATCACCAGTTCTGTTACTACAGGAATGAAATCTAGACATCCTTTAAAAAGGACAGTTACCTGTTCCGTAACTGGTGTTCTTTGAGATGTGTTGCTCCCGGTCTAGTCCACAGTAGGTGTGCGTGCTCGCCACATGCACCGGTGCCGGAAGTTTTTGGAGCACTGCTGCGACCCCTGGAGTGGCGCCTCTATAGTGCTATAAGGGGAGCTGCGCACTCCCCCCACCCTCAGTTCCTTCTTGGTAGACAACTCCGACAGGGGGGAAGGAGGCTGGGATGTGGACGAGACAAGAGCAACACATCTCGAAGGACACCAGTTATGGAACAGGTAACTATCCTTTTTTCTTCGAGTGACTGCTCCTGTGTATTCCACAGTAGGGGACTCCAAGTTATATCTGATGGAGGTGGGTAGGAGTTTAAGGATTATCAGGACGGAGTACCATGCTACCAAACCCAGCGTCATCCTGTGCTTGGGAGACAATCGCATAGTGCGAGGAAAAAGTGTGGACAGGTGACCACGTGGCAGCCCTACATATGTCCTGGATAGGGATGTGGGTGACATAGGTGGCCGACAAGGCTTGCGCTCTCATAGAATGCACCTTCACTATAGGCGGTGGGGTAAACCCTGCCAAGTCGTAACACGTGCGTATGCACAAGGTGATCCAGCAGGAAATGCGCTGGATGGAAACTGGTTGCCCCCAATCCGCTTGGCTGATGCAAGGAATAGTTGCAAGGACTTCCTGAACAGCCTGGTTCGGTACAGGTAGAAGGCCAGCACATTAGCCAGGAGGAAGCAGATCGTGAGTGTTTTCGACCACAAACCCCATCCCTCCAGATTTGCAACCATCCCTGGACCAGTGACAGGTGCACAACCATCCCCGGACCAATGAAAGGGGCCACTCTGGTTATCACCTTGGGGTCAGGGGTGTGCTCTGTATCCCCAAACCTTACCTCCCTTTTCACGTATTCATACACAGAAAAGTGAAAGAGCGCGCCGCAATCTTCCAAAGATCAGGGTTCGGCAACCTTTCAGAAGTGCTGTGCCGAGTTTTCATTTAGTCTCTCTGATTTAAGGTTTTGCATGCCAGTAATACATTTTAATATTTTTAGGTCTCTTTCTATAAGTCTATAATATATAATTAAACTATTGTTGTATATAAAGAAAATAAGGTTTATAAAATGCTTAAGAAGCTTCATTTAAAATTAAATTAAAATGCAGAACCCCCAGATCCCTGCAATAGGTCAATTTGGCACATTAGCCAGGAGGAAGCAGAATGTGAGTGTTTTCGACCACAAACCCTGTCCCTCCTGATTCGCAACCCCATGGACCAGGCGGCAGCAAGTCCTGAGCAGGGGCCCAGATGGTCACGTTGTGTGGCAGAAACTGCACCTAGTTGCAAAACGGGAGGGTTGCACAATGTGTTGTCACACCTGTGGCAGATCCTGGCTGCAGCTGAGAACAGCCGCTCCTCCGGCGGCTCCAGCGCTGCTGGCAGCAAGTGGTCACCAGGGAGCAGCTGCTGAGCCCGGGCTCCTGCGTCACAATGTGCCAGAGCCCCGCCCCCAGGAGCTGCCCCGCCCCTGGGCTGTGCCAGAGCCCCGCCCCCAGGAGCTGCCCCGCCCCTGGGCTGTGCCAGAGCCCCGCCCCCAGGAGCTGCCCGGCCCACAGGAGCTGCCCCGCCCCCAACTTGTGCCAGAGCCTGGGATCCATGTCACAATGTGCCAGAGCCCCGCCCCCAGGAGCTGCCCCGCCCCTGGGCTGTGCCAGAGCCCCACCCCCAGGAGCTGCCCCGCCCCCAACTTGTGCCAGAGCCTGGGATCCGTGTCACAATGTGCCAGAGCCCCGCTCCCAGGAGCTGCCCCGCCCCCGGGCTGTGCCAGAGCCCTGCCCCCAGGTGCTGCCCCGCCCCCAGGCTGTGCCAGAGCCCCGCCCCCAGGAGCTGCCCTGCCCCCAGGCTGTGCCAGAGCCCCGCCCCCAGGAGCTGCCCCATGTTGGGTCTCTGGGATTTGTTCTCCTGCCTCCTTCTTCCCAGCACCTACCGCTCCCAGCTGCTCCCTTCCTGTGTCTGCAAACACCCCCCGGGTGGGCTGCAGCGCTCGCTGGGGCTGGCTCCAGTGGCTGAAGTTCCCTCCATCTCTGCTCACTGGGGGGGGGGGAGGGACAAAGAGAGGAGATGGGCCCAGGGTGTAAAAGCAGAATTAGGGGGCAGGGAAAGAAGGACTGTTTGACAAGGTGGGTTTTTTGTGAGGGGGGGGTGTGATCCAGAAGCCCGGGACACTCTCACACACACTCTGCCCCGGGACTCTCCTGGTGCACAGAGACCGATCAACCCCCCGCCTGCCCCACCGAAGAACTTGGGCAGCAGAGGCTCAGGCAGATTGAGGGGAACCCCCTGGGTGTGCCAGTGTTGGCCAGGGTTTGTACAGCACCTAGCGCAATATGGGGTTCCCCGAGCCGTAACTAGCTATTTTTGTGCCCTAAGCAAGAATATAAAATTACGCCCCCCCTGCTGTGCCACCCAGCCCCCTTGAAACACCCCCCCAGCGCCGCCCACCCCACAGAAACAAACTCTCCTTCCCCAGCGCCGCCCCCCCGAAACAGCTGTGGGCCGAAAAGGAAGGTTTGGGGGTGGGGGAGAAAAAACGGCACCCATAGGGTGACCAGATCACAGCAGTAAAATTCTCCAGAGAAAGAAAGAGTGGAACAAAAGAATAATAAAGGCACCTCAACTTTTCCTCATTTATGGAGGACAGCCTTATAATATGCATCCAGATCTCCTCCAATCACACAAGCTGAAAATTGTTCCACTTTACTGCAGTTCTGTAACCATATGGGAACCAATCCTGTCTGTGTTCTGTGCACATCCAAAATCCCTGCTGAATGACCCGCCCTGGGAGCAAGTTACCAGTGACCCAGGGCTGGGGCGGAAGGAGGGTGCAGGTGTGTGGTGGGGAGCCCAGGGCTGGGGCAGCAGAGGATGTGTGGGTGGGGGAGCACTGGTGGGGATGGGGTAGCACAGAGCTGGGGCAATGCGAGGTGTGTGTGGGGGAGAGCCCAGGGCTGAGACGGTAGGGGGGTGTGGGTGGAGCCCAGGGCTGGGATGGGGGCAGCCAAATATTTTTTTCCTTGGAATGGCAAAAAACCAGAACCGGCCCTGCCTCCACGCACTGTGAGGTAGGTAGGAGCGGATCATTATTATCCCTACTTGAAAGAGGGAGAAAATGAGGCTGAGAAAGGAGAATTGACTTGTCTTAGGTCACACAGCCAGTCAGTGGCAGAGTTGGGAATAGGACCCAAGAGCCCTGATTTTCAAACTAACCATCGGATCTTGAATTTCAGACACTGAATGACCTGAGTAAAGTGCTCTCAGATGAGCTCCAGACCAACAACAGTGACAGTAATTATTCAGCAAGTATTTGAGGAGAACTGCAATGTTAGAGAGAATCATGAACTGCTCAGAGACCATTAATGCAGAGAAGCAGCAAAGTTAATCAAACACAGAACTGGTTCTGACTTATTTACTTGTTCTAAAAGAGACCAACAAGGACCTGTCTCCTCCCTGTCAATAACCCCCTGCTCAGCCAATCAGGTTAGAGACTGAGGGCGGGAGGCTGAGGGTTCTCACCAGAGAGCCCAAAGGATGGCCCAGGTCACTGGTGGGGATCACTGCCCGAGCACTATTTCAGCCCCACATTTTTGGGTGGACCTCCCACAGTGGGAGCTGCAGAGCCCTCCCCTGCAAAAAAAAACACACACACCCTCCCTCCCTCCCGGTGTTGGGAGGGGAACAGGTAAAAGGACAAAGGAAGCAAGAGAAAAAGAGGAGGGAGGAAGAGGGGAAGCAAAAAGGACAAACCCCAATGTCCCCAGTGATTCTAAGGGACAAAATCCCAGGTGTAGAATAAAGTTCTGCCTCCTTAAGCTCGTGTTTTCCAAGCCTAGAATTCAACTGTCACCAGATGGATCAGACTGAACTGGTTTCACACCTGGAGGAGGCTCTTACCTTCTAAACAGGGACGGCTGTTTTCTAGTACAATCACTAAAAGGGAAGGAGAAGACTTGAAAGAGGTTCCTCCTGGCGTTCACGTCCGTGAACCCGAATACTCTCTCAGTCCTCAGAGAGAGACCTTGAGAAGGAGACTCGCTGAAGCAAAACCACAGGGGTCTCTGAGGTTTCCCTGGCCCCTCGCCCCTGTCCTGCCTGGCTGATGTCAGCATCTCTCTGTGAGGTCACCATCTCTGACCAATAGGCTGAGGTCCTGCAAAAGGCCTTTGTGATGTCACTGCCACACCCCTCCCTTGCTGGGCTAATGTCCTGCCCCTGGCCAGGCATTTTGCAGGTTTGAGCTACTCCCTGTGGATCACTCTACTCAAGGAGCGTTCGTTCTAGGCAGCAAGCCGGCTAGACAGGGAAACATCAGACGCTGCTCCCAATGCTACACTCAGATTTTCAGAAATTAGTTGACTTTATGGCCAGAAGAGACCATTAGAGCATCTAATCTGACCCCCTGCATATCACAGGCCTCCTGTAGGACACCTTAGCTAGTTTTGAGACAAACACATTCCAGAAAGGCATCTTGTCTTCATTAAATGACATCAGGAGATGGAGAATCCACCACTTTCCTTGGTAGCTTGTTCCTGTGGTGAATCATCCTCGCTGTTGAGTATTTGTGCCTTAGTTGTAATATGAATTTGTCTTTCTTCACCATCCAGCCATTGGGTCTTGTTATGCCTTTCTCTGCTCGATTAAAGAGCCCTTAAATACCCAATCTTTTCTCTCTATTAAGGCACTTCAATTAAGTCACCTTTCAATCTTCTTTTGATAACTAAACAGGTTGAGCTCTTTCAATAGCTCACTAGAAGGTATTTTCTCCGGCCCTCAGAACATTAGGTGGCTCTTTGCTGCCCCAGCTCCAGTTTCACAACTTCTTTTTCAAATGAGGACCCCAAAACTGGAGGCAGTATTCCAGTATCAGTCTCACTGATGCCGTGTCACCTCCTGTGAAGTTATTGACATAATCTGTAACTGTATAGATCACCGTTGTGACCACTGTTCTATATTTGCAGCCAATATTACAGAGAAGTGGTCGTGTAAGGGGTCTATGGAGAGGTTCTGATTGGCTGATTATAATGATGCTATCTCTAGATGTGTATCATTTTTTTGTAGTTGACATTATGAATGTTGGCTCTATGCTGCCTGTATTTCAAACTTGTGCTCTGCTTCAGGGAATGATACCTTTGTTTAATTGATGAAAACATAAACTAGACACTTAGAGGATTAGAACTGATTTCAGGTGATGGACAGGTTTGCTAGGTTTTTATGCATTTGGACAGCAAAATGTTGAGTGTTCACATTCATTTCAAGCATCCTCGTATGGTGGAGTTCCTGAACATAATGGAGAATGGAAATGTTTTTCTTTTCTTTAAGAGGGCACCTGGGTTTGAACAAAGGACCACTTGATCTGCAATCAAACACTCTACCACTGAGCTATACCCCCATTACAACAGGAATATGGAATCGTGATCTCCAGGACTTTGAAGGACAGACCCTGCATCATCGAGCTCCTTTGCCATTCACAGACCACAGGTGGTTTTAAAAATGGGGTTTGATTAAACTTCTTCAATGTGGTAAACACCACAGCTTGCACCCCCACTGCTATAGCTTCTCCCCATGACAGAGCTGCCACCTCCTGGGGAAGTGGATTGACTACACCAACAGGAAAACTCTCCCCCCGCCGCATGGAGCAGTGGTTCTCAAGCTGTGGGTCAGGACTGTAAAGTGGGTCGTGACCCTGTTTTAATGGGGTCACCAGGGCTGGCATTAGACTTGTTGGGTCCTGGGGCTGAAGCCAAAAGTCTGAGCCCCCCCACCCAGGGCTGAATCCCTCAGGCTTTGGTTTTGCCCTCCCCCCACTGGGGCTCAGTCTTTGGCACTCTCCCCCCCCCCCCCCCCGTGGAAGGGCTTGGTCCGTCTTTCCAGGGCTACGTATTAAGTTATTTTGGCAGAAGGAGGTTGCAGTGAAAGGACGTTTGAGAAACCCTGGCACAGAGCATCTCCATTACTGAGCTGCAGCAGCATAGACTCACTGTTGGAAATATTGACCTGGCCTTACCCTCTGAATATGTCTAGGCTTGGCTCCCTGTGGCACCGTGGGTGATCAGACCCTGGAAGTACAGCGACGGAGACACCACACACCAGCCTTGCCTAGCTGGCAAGGATCAGACCTTCACAGAAAGACAGCCATGGTTTTCTAGCCCAGCTAACTAAGGCCTCAGCCACAATCACTTAACACAGGGGCCTTTCTACACTCTGGTTCTGTTCTCACTGAAGGGTCATTTCCAATTGTTCACTCAGACCAGCTTCCCCAGCACACTCACTGCTGTGCAGCTGTGTAAGTGTGGCCATGGCTGAACAGCAAGAATTCCTGCCCATTTCCCCACTGGCTGGAGCATGATGAGGGTGTGTTTGTGGTTAATGATGTTGCTGTAGATTGTTCATTCCCTGCCCTGGCAATTCAGACAGTCCCTTTTCCCATTGTATTGCCAGCACCTCTGGGAGTCCAATAACAGAGGCGGGTTTTCTCTGGGCATTGAGATTTTTGAGGGCGTTGGTGGCTCCTTTCTTTCCTCACCCTGGAGAAACTCAGCTTTTTATTCCATCCTTGATGACTCATGGAATAACAACAGCAGTATGAAGAGGAGAGTGAATATCTCACTGCCAGGGGGGAAGGTGGATGTATTCCCTCTGTCTGGCCATTGCCATTGCAGGAGAGAAGGTTTCAGTGGAATCGAATGCCCTGGCTCAGACAACAGACACAGGGAGGTTTTGCTGTTCATGGATCTGTGCAAAGGAAATTGTGCCTCTGTGTGAAAATGAGGAGGGATATGAAATGCCCACGTGGTGGTGCCTAAGGCAAAAGGGAACCCTAGAGGATTAGAATAGGATAAGTTCTCAAGCAGCATGTTTCTTACTTTGCCCATCTGTTAGTTTTGATGATTATCGATGGAAAGATTTTGCCATTGGGTTCTGTGTTTACATAGAAATTGACATTTACCAACAAATACGTAATTCTTCCAAGCCTGCCTAGTCTGCCGGTGGTGAGTTTAGAGCAGGGGTCTCAAACTCAAATGACCCCGAGGGCCGCATGAGGACTAGTGCATTGGCCCGAGGGCCGCATCACTGACACGCCCCCTTGCTGCCCCTGGCCCCGCCCCTGTCCTGTCGCTTCTCCACCTCCTCCCCTAAGCGCGTGCAGTTTTAATAAATATATACACTCAGTAATGCACCTCACTCAAAGGACAAAACACGCACTTAGATTTACTGCCTAAGGCTCTGGGAGGGAGTTTGGGTGGGGGAGGGGGTCTGGATGCAGGCTCTGTGCTCGATGCAGGCTCCAGGCTGCGGCAGGGGGTGGGGGTGCAGGCTTTGGGACGGAGTTTGGGGATAGGAGGGAGTGCAGGGGTGAGGGCTGTGGGGCTGAGGGTGAGGGGTACATCATGCAGGAGGGGGCTCAGGGCTAGGGAAGAGGGTTGGGCTGTGGGGTGAGGGCTGTGGATGAGGGGTTCATGATGCGAGGGGGCTCAGGGCTAGGGAAGAGGGTTGGGCTGTGGGGCTGAGGGCTGTGGATGAGGGGTTCATGATGCGAGGGGGCTCAGGGCTAGGGAAGAGGGTTGGGCTGTGGGGTGAGGGCTGTGGATGAGGGGTTCATGATGCGAGGGGGCTCAGGGCTAGGGAAGAGGTTTGGAGTGTGGGGTGAGGGCTGTGGATGAGGGGTTCATGATGTGGGGGCGCTCAGGGCTGGGGCTGAGGATTAGGGTGTGGGGGGATGAGGGCTCTGGCTGGGGCTGAGGATTAGGGTGCGGGGGGATGAGGGGTTCATGATGTGGGGGTGCTCAGGGCTGGGGCTGAGGATTAGGGTGCGGGGGGAATGAGGGCTCTGGCTGGGGCTGAGGGTTTGGGGTTGGAGAGGCTCAGGGTAAGGGCAGCCTGCCTTGCCAGTACTGGCGGAGGGCAGGCACTAGGACCCTGCGGCAGCAGACAGCAAATCTGCTGGGAGCCCTCCGGGCAGCAGGCAGGGGAGAGGCGCGCTGCGTTCTGTCAGGCAGGGACGCAACACAACGCGGCGGAGGGGGGGTGGCAGGCGGGGGCTGGGACCTGCTCCAGGCAGGGTCGCGGCGGCGGGGGGAGACCTGCGGTGGCCGGGGCCGATCCAGGCAGCACCGGCGGGGGGGGAGGAGGGGGCGGGAAGAGACCCAGCTCCAACTATTGCTGGAGCAGGGCGCCCAGCCCTGAATATTGCGGGGGCCCGGGCCCCACACAAGTATATAACCTGCCGCCCATGCCCCCCGGCCCGGCCCAGCCCCGGCGGGTCTCGCTTCCCTTCCCCCCCCCCCAGCCCGGCCCGGCCCGGTGGGTCTCGCTTCCCTTCCCCCCCCCCACGGCCCGGGCCCGGGCCCGGCCCCGGCAGGTCTCGCTTCCCGTCCCCCCCCCGCCCGGCCCCGGCGGGTCCCGCTTCCCTCCCCCACCCCCCGGCCCGGCCCGGCGGGTCCCGCTTTCCCCCCCCCTTACCCGAGCGCGTCTCCGGCGAGGCCTGAGCTCCGTCCCGCTCAGAGCCGCGTGGTGAGGGGGCGGGGCTGTGAGCTCCACGCCGAGCGCAGCGCTCAGCCCAGAGCTCCCAGCCCCGCCCCCTCCCCACGCGGCTCGGATCAGGGCGGGGCTCAGGCGCTCGGACGGAGACTTGGCACTCTATGCGCCGAGGCTCCAGGAGAGGGGCGGAGGCGGGAGCCTCCGCTTTTCTCTTGGGGGCCCCTGCGGAGCTCCCCTGGGGAGCTCCGCAGGCCGCATGTTTGAGACCCCTGTCCTAGGTCTTCTAAAATACTTGCTGAATAATTACTATGAACCACTGTTGGTCTCTAGCTCACTTGAGGGCACTTTATTCTGATCACTCAATGTGTGAAATTCAAGATGTGAGAGAGAGGCTGAAAGTCAGGAGCAGTGTTTCCTCTAATTTGTTATGTCCATGTGTGGAATGAATTTTGTTTTGGGCACAAATATGGAGGTGAGGTGTGACACATCACCTGCATATTGCGCTCCTTACAAAATTCATTCTGCACATGGATGGTGTGTGGCAGGGGTGAGGCTGAAAGGTTTGGAGTATGGGAGAGGCTCGGGCGGGGGGGGGGGGTTGGGGCGCAGTGATGTGAGGGCTCCGGCTGGGGGTGCAGGCTCTGGAGTGGGGCTAGCGATGAGGGTCTCAGCATTGGAGCAGAGGGTAGGGGCGCAGGGGGTGAGGGCTCTGGGGTGGGGCTGGGAATGAGGAGATTGGGGAGCAGGTTGCCCCAGGGAGAAAGAACTGCCCCCTCCAGCCCTCTCTCCCCACAGCAGCTCAGGGCCAGCTGAGAGGGCACCTGTCTTCAAGCCGCAGCAGCGCCGGTGGGGCTGGGTTGGGACTGAGGCAGGCGACAGGGTTTATTTTTCCGAAGTCAAAAGGAGGAAGGGAGGGAGTTATGCTTCAGCTTTTACCTCATAAACTTATTCCTGTCTAACCTACAGGACACTATGGGAATAAGACACTATGTCATGTGGTGACATCACAAGAGCAGAGGATGTGAGAACTGCAGCAACTGAGAGGGTGGGGGATTTAGAGTCGGATTGTTTCAAATGCTGCATTTGTCGGCTGACATTTAACAGCAACGCTTAGCTAACACAATGGAGAAAGGAATTCTCTGCTAAAGATTCAACTTGCCCCTTTGGCCAACTCTGCCCCTTCCCTGACCGGAGTGTGCTCAGAACAGCCCCACCTCCCCCCCCCCCCACACACAAGCCCACAGCTGGGCACCCAGCACAAAGCCAGGGAAGTGGTTGCTTGGCTTCTTTTACTTTTTGCTTTGCAGAAGGTTTTTTCAAAAGCATTTTCTGCTCCTGTTCCCCATGGTGAGGAAGCAGATGGTTGTGGGGAAGGGAACCTGAGAGCGGTGGAGCCGGGGCAGTGGGGGGGGGGAGTTGTGGGAGGCTGAAGAGGGCAACGGGAGGCTGGAGGTGACTGGGGCGATGGGGGGAAGGGAACAGTTTGGAGGAGGCTGAAGGGGGAGATGGGGGAACAGGACATTTGGGGGGGCTAAAGGAGGCAATTGGGGAAGTTGTGGGAGGCTGAAGAGGCTGATGGGGGAAGTTGGGGGAGGCTAAAGGGAGCAATGGGGGAAGTTGGGGGAGGCTGAAGGGGGTGATGGGGGAAGTTGGGGGAGGCTGAAGGGGGTGATGGGGGAAGTTGGGGGAGGCTAAAGGGGGCAATTGGGGCAGTTGTGGGAGGCTGAAGAGGGTGATGGGGGAAGTTGGGGGAGGCTAAAGGGGGCGATGGGGGAAGTTGGGGGAGGCTGAAGAGGGTGATGGGGGAAGTTGGGAGAGGCTAAAGGGAGCAATGGGGGAAGTTGTGGGAGGCTGAAGAGGGCGATGGGGGAAGTTGGGGGAGGCTGAAGGGGGCGATGGGGGAAGTTGGGGGAGGCAGAAGGGGGCGATGGGGGAAGTTGGCGGAGGCAGAAGGGTGCGATGGGGGAAGTTGGGGGAGGCTGAAGTGGGCGTTGGGGGAAGTTGGGGGAGGCTGAAGGGGGCGATGGGGGAAGTTGGGGGAGGCTGAAGAGGGCGATGGGGGAAGTTGGGGGAGGCTGAAGGGGGCGATGGGGGAAGTTGGGGGAGGCTGAAGAGGGCGATGGGGGAAGTTGGGGGAGGCTGAAGGGGGCGATGGGGGAAGTTGGGGGAGGCTGAAGGGGGAGATGGGGGAAGTTGGGGGAGGCAGGAGGGGCCGATGGGGGAAGTTGGGGGAGGCTGAAGAGGGCGATGGGGGAAGTTGGGGGAGGCTGAAGAGGGTGATGGGGGAAGTTGGGGGAGGCTGAAGAGGGTGATGGGGGAAGTTGGGGGAGGCTGAAGGGGGTGATGGGGGAAGTTGGGGGAGGCTGAAGAGGGTGATGGGGGAAGTTGGGGGAGGCTGAAGGGGGCAATGGGGGAAGTTTCGGGAGGGAGAAGGGGGCGATGGGGGCAGTTGTGGGAGGCTGAAGGGGTGATGGGGGAAGTTGGGGGAGGCTGAAGGGAGCAATGGGGGCAGTTGGGGGAGGCTGAAGAGGGTGACGGGGGAAGTTGGGGGAGGCTGAAGGGGGTGATGGGGGAAGTTGGGGGAGGCTGAAGGGGGCAATGGGTTGAAGGAGGCCGGGGCAGAGAGGCTGTTGGGGGGCTGCTCGTCCCCACGGGAGGGGAGGAGGAAGAGGAGCTGCCCTTCTTTCACAAGCTGTTTCCTGTTAGAACTTGCAACTTCACTGTTCCTGAGCAGGGTCCTGTGATCAAAAGGGAACTAGAGAGATTCGTGGTCCTGCTTTCAGCAGGGGGTTAGGCTGGATGAGCTCCTGAGGTCTCTTCCAACCCTCATTGTCTAGGATTCTGTGTTTCTGTGGAGGACAGGTCCATCAATGGCTGTTGGCCAGGGTGGGCAGGGATGGTGCCCCTAACCTCTGTCTGTCAGAAGCTGGGAATTGGGCGACAGGGGGTGGGTCACTGGATGATTCCTGTCTGTTCATTCCCTCTGGGGCACCTGGCACCGGCCGCTATCGGCTGACAGGACACTGGGCTAGATGGAGCTTTGGTTTGACCCAGTCTGGCCGTTCTTCTCTTCTAAAGCTCTTCTCACATGCTCAGTAACAGCTGCAAGCTGCTGCCCTTACGCGCCATCAGAATCTGCTCCCTGCAATCGGAGGAGGGAAAATCCCCCTGAAGCGGGGAAATCGGAGGGGCGGGATGGGCAGAGGGACAAAACTGGGACAGGATCAGGGGTTCAGACGGGGGCTGCCCTGCCAGGTAGGTGCAGAAGGGATAACCCCCAGCTAGAGGGAGGCAGAGGGGATAGAAGTTCCCACAGATGGGGTGAGCCGGCAGCAGCAGTTCCAAACTAGGGTGTGGTGGATGGTAGAAGGACTCGTGTTCCTCGCAGGATGGTCCATCTCAGCCCCCCCTCCCCAGGGCTGTGATGTTAAAGGCCCCGAGTGGCCCAGTGCCCAGGCTCCACCGCTCTGCTCTAGCTGAAATGGTGACTGAGCTGCCAAGGGAGATGTGATTCAGGGAAATAGTTTAAACCTCCCTCCCCCCATCCCCTCATCATAAAGCAAACTGATACTTTTAGACGTGTTTACGCCGTTTCAAAGAATTCCTGGCCAGTTTCCGTCTCGGTAACATGTCTGCTTGGAGGCTCAGAGTAGCTCAAGATTTGTCTTATCTGCTGCTCTGATTGCCTGAATTAGTCTCCCTGTCCTGAGCTCCCTGGAGTTCTGCACCTTTTCATTGTTTATTTCTAGCAATGGTATTTGGATGACAGTGTCCAGTAGTTCAGGCACCCAGCTGAGAGGCAGGAATTAGGACACACCGGGGAGCTGATCCCCCTGCCCCACTCGCGCTCATTAGTTAGCCCCAATGAACCCCCTTCAAAGGGAGAGCTGGACAGAGCCCCACCACGGCACACTGCTTTGTGCACTGACCTGAAACATGGGGGACCCTGGTTCAAATCCTTTCTCTCTTGTGGACAATGGCGGGGGGCGGAGGAGCGGGGGTGATGCTGGCAGCCCCAGCTCATGCCTGTGGCCTCAGGCCTCCCTGAGGCACAGATCTAGCCCAAAGGCAGACTTGCCTAGGTGGCAGGATAGCCCCGAGTGCCCAAGGGGACTGTCTGTGACTCCCTGCTCAGGCTGTTCGTGTGCCTGGGGAGTTCGCTCTCAGGGGGTGGAAGCTCCCAGTCCCCATGGGGGGTGCCCTGGTGTGTAACAGTCTGCTCTCCCACATGGCAGGTGGGTGCTGGGAGCACAGGACCTATCTGTGAGAGAGGGGCAGGGCTAGGACACCTCCCCGTTGTCAGTGTCTCCCTGGGCGGGCTTGGCTGGCTCCCTGCCTGGGGAGCTGGTGGTTGGGAGTTTGTGTTGTAAGGTGCCTGTGTCGCCCGTGCATCGTACAGGGAGTTCAGGCCCCTAATTCCGCTTAGTGGATCACTGGGTTGTTCCTGTAAAAGCAGCAAAGAATCCTGTGGCACCTTATAGACTAACAGACGTTTTTGCAGCATGAGCTTTCGTGGGTGAAACAACAATTCGGTTGTTCCTGGATTTTCTCGCTGCTGAAACCAGGTCCTGTGACGCTCAGCACTGCCCCCCCTCAGTCCCGTCACGGGGTGTAGCCAGTCCGGTCTCTGCAGAGCCCAGCTGAGCAATGCCTGATTGACATGGGTGTGCACAGGAGAAGAGACAGAGCACAGGCTGGAAAGTGACACATCACAGCAAAGCCCAAACGCTCCTCCTAGGGGCACGATATTCCCTGTGGGTGCTGGGGGGACAGGCTGTGATGGGATCCGCTGTGCCCCCGAACCCTCTCCAGCCTGGGCTGTCTCCCACAATGCCCTGCTAGTGACCAGCAGCAACCCCTCCAGGCGCTGTTATCCCTCGGCACAACGGCATGTGGAGCGGCTTGATTGCATGGATGCTCCCGGAGCCACTCGTGAATCCCACAGTGAGGTGCCCACCAGATCCCCCCAGCTCCCATCACTGCGCCTCAGGAATATGCTGTGTGTGTTAGTAATTGGTTCCCCACTTCCCCACTGGAAGGTGGAGCTACACCAGGAACGTGGGGTCTGTGGTGTCGCGGTTTGGGTGGGTTATTGGAAGAGCGGGGAGGACTAGTCTATGGCAGAAGCCTGCGATTTGCCTTGCCTGCCCGGCTTGCGCTTTTGGCTTCACTTTTGGTTTTTGATTTTTTTCCTCCACTGTCATCAGTTCATCCCTTCCCACTGAACTGCCCAGTGCCTGGCTTGGAGGTGGAGGCAGGAGGAGAGAGACAAGAGTGAGATTTCAGCATCTCCAGTAGCCCCAACAAACACTGTGGGGTTTTAATTCATAGCTGTTGTCGGTCTGGGGGAGACCCTGGTGCACCAGCGGAGGAGGGTGTCTGATGGGGTTGGTGGTCTGGCTGGGGGCAGACATTGCATCCCCTTTCCCACTGCTAATTGAATGAGAAGACAGACGTCCCTGTGGAGCAGATAAGAGCCTCAGAGAGGTTTCATGTTGTTGTTTCATGTTGTCCTAGGTTTCCTTTCTATGGACTGCATCACCAAGTGGAATTCATGGCAAACCATTGCCATTATGCAGTAAAACATCTTTAAGACTTCGTCTTCGATGAATCAATGAACAGTCTCCACTCATGTGGATTGTGAACGATGTTGCAATGTCCTGGTGAAATCGCTCGCCCAAAACTGTGCAGCTGCAGTAGTGCTGGGGCAGTGATCCCCACCAGTGACCTGGGCCATCCTTTGAGCTCTCTGGTGAGACCCCTCAGCCTTCCATCCTCAGTCTCTACCCTGATTGTCTGAGCAGGGCGTTAATGACAGGGAGGAGACTCAAGGCCTTTTTGTTCTCTTTTAAGACCAAGTAAATAAGTCATAACCAGTTATACGTTTCATGGATTGTGCTGCTTCTCTGCATTAATTGTCTCTGAGCAGTTCATGATTCTCTCTAACATTGCAGTTCTCCTAAAATACTGGCTGAATAATTACTGTGCACACTTGTTGGACTGGAGCTCATCTAAGAGCACTTTATTGAGGTCATTCAATGTATGAATTTCAAGATCCGATGGTTAATTTAAAAATCAGGTCTCTGGGGGTCGTATTCCCAATTCAGCCATTGACTGGCTTTATGACCTAAGACAAGTCAATTCTCCTTTTTCAGCCTGAGCGTCTCCCTCTTTCAAGTAGGGATAATAATGATCCGCTCCTACCTACCTCAACACACTCACTCTTCCCCAACACACACACACTGTCTCTCCCCACACACAAACAGTCTCCACACTGCAGCTGAAAAGCAGCTGGCAATCTAGTAGGATGACCCCGGAACAATGGGATAGAGAAACCTGCATCACTGAAAGTGCAGCCACAAAGACACCACACACCAGCTTCCCCTAGCTGGCAAGAATCAAACCTCCACAGAAAGATCCCTATGGTATCGTAGGCCAGCTTCCTAAGGCCTCAGCCTCAACCACTTAACACAGGGCCCTTTCTACACTCTGGTTCTGTTCTAACGGAAGGATCATTTCCAAGTGTTCGCTCAGACCAGCTTGCCCAGCACCCTCACTGCTGTGCATCTCTGTATGTGTGGCCATGGCTGAACAACAAGAATTCCTGCCCATTTCCCTACTGGCTGGAGCATGCTTAGAGTGTGTTTGTGGTTAATGATGTTGCTGTAGATTGTTGGCTTCCTGCTTTGGCAATTCAGACAGTTCCTTTTCCCAACATATCTCCAGCACATCAGTCCCTGGCTGGGTCTCCTGGGCAGTGGAAAACATAAGAACATGTGAAAGGCCGTACCGGGTCAGATCAAAGGTCCATCTAGCCCAGTATCTGTCTACCAACAGTGGCCAATGCCAGGTGCCCCAGAGGGAGTGAACCTAACAGGCAATGATCAAGTGATCTTCCTCCTGCCATCCATCTCCATCCTCTGACAAACAGAGGCTAGGGACACCATTCTTACCCATCCTGGCTAATAGCCATTTATGGACTTAGCCACCATGAATTTATCCAGTTCCCTTTTAAACATTGTTATAGTCCTCACCATCACAACCTCCTCAGGCAAGGAGTTCCACAAGTTGACTGTGCGCTGCATGAAGAAGAACTTCCTTTTATTTGTTTTAAACCTGCTGCCTATTAATTTCATTTGGTGACCTCTAGTTCTTGTATTATGGGAATAAGTAAATAACTTTTCCTTATCCACTTTCTCAATGTCACTCATGACTTTATATACCTCTGTCATATCCCCCCTTAGTCTCCTCTTTTCCAAGCTGAAGATTCCTAGCCTCTTTAATCTTTCCTCGTATGGGACCCTCTCCAAACCCCTAATCATATTAGTTGCCCTTTTTTGAACCTTTTCTAGTGCTAGAATATCTTTTTTGAGATGAGGAGAGCACATCTGTACACAGTATTCGAGATGTGGGCATACCATGGATTTATATAAGGGCAATACTATATTCTCCGTCTTGTTCTCTATCCCCTTTTTAACGATTCCTAACATCCTGTTTGCTTTTTTGATCGCCTCTGCACACTGCGTGGACATCTTCAGAGAACTATCCACAATGACTCCAAGATCTTTTTCCTGACGCGTTGTAGCTAAATTAGCCCCCATCATATTGTATGTATATTTGGGGTTATTTTTCCCAATGTGCATTACTTTACATTTATCCGTATTAAATTTCATTTGCCATTTGGTTGCCCAATCACTTAGTTTTGTGAGAGCTTTTTGAAGTTCTTCACAATCTGCTTAACTATCTTGAGTAGTTTAGTATCATCTGTAAACTTTGCCACCTCACTGTTTACCCCTTTCTCCAGATCATTTATGAATAAATTGAATAGGATTGGTCCTAGGACTGACCCTTGGGGAACACCACTAGTTACCCCTCTCCATTCTGAGAATTTGCCATTAATTCCTACCCTTTGTTCCCTGTCTTTTAACCAGTTCTCAATCCATGAAAGGACCTTCCCTTTTATCCCATGACAACTTAATTTACGTAAGAGCCTTTGGTGAGGGACCTTGTCAAAGGCTTTCAGGAAATCCAAGTACACTATGTCCACCGGATCCCCCTTGTCCATATGTTTGTTGACCCCTTCAAAGAACTCTAATAGATTAATAAGACACGATTTCCCTTTACAGAAACCATGTTGACTACTGCTCAATAATTTATGTTTTTCTATGTGTCTGACAATTTTATTCTTAACTATTGTTTCAACTAATTTGCCCCGTACCGACGTTAGACTTACCGGTCTGTAATTGCCGGGATCACCTCTAGAGCCCTTTTTAAATATTGGCGTTACATTAGCTAACTTCCAATCATTGGGTACCGAAGCCGATTTAAAGGACAGGTTACAAACCTTAGTTAATAGTTTCGCAACTTCACATTTGAGTTCTTTCAGAACTCTTGGGTGAATGCCATCTGGTCCCGGTGACTTGTTAATGTTGAGTTTATCAATTAATTCCAAAACCTCCTCTAGTGACACTTCAATCTGTGACAGTTCCTCAGATTTGTCACCTACAAAAGCCAGCTCAGGTTTGGGAATCTCCCTAACATCCTCAGCCGTGAAGACTGAAGCAAAGAATTCATTTAGTTTCTCCGCAATGACTTTATCGTCTTTAAGCGCTCCTTTTGTATTTTGATCGTCAAGGGGTCCCACTGGTTGTTTAGCAGGCTTCCTGCTTCTGATGTACTTAAAAAACATTTTGTTATTACCTTTGGAGTTTTTGGCTAGCCGTTCTTCAAACTCCTCTTTGGCTTTTCTTATTACACTCTTGCACTTAAGTTGGCAGTGTTTATGCTCCTTTCTATTTGCCTCACTAGGATTTGACTTCCACTTTTTAAAGGAAGTCTTTTTATTTCTCACTGCTTCCTTTACATGGTTGTTAAGCCACGATGGCTCTTTTTTAGTTCTTTTACTGTGTTTCTTAATTTGGGGTATACATTGAAGTTGGGCCTCTATTATGGTGTCTTTAAAAAGGGCCCATGCAACTTGCAGGGATTTCATTTTAGTCACTCTACCTTTTAACTTTTGTTTAACTTTTGTTTAACTAACCATCTGCTTCCTCAACATGGGGAACAGGGGCAGAAAATGCTTTTTAAAAAGCCTTTTGAAAAGTAAAAAGTAAAACAAGCCAAGCAACCCCCTCCCTTGCTTTGTGCTGGGCGCCCAGCTGTGGGCTTGTGGGGGGGGGGAGGCTGGCGGGAGAGGTGTTCTGAGCACACTCCGGTCAGGGAAGGGGTGGAGTTGGCCAAAGGGGCAGGTTGAATCTTTAGCAGAGAATTCCTTTCTCCATTGTGTTAGCTAAGCGTTGCTGTTAAATGTCAGCCGACAAATGCAGCATTTGAAACAATCCGACTCTAAATCCCCCACCCTCTCAGTTGCTGTAGTTCTCACATCCTCTGCTCTTGTGATGTCACCACATGACATAGTGTCTTATTCCCATAGTGTCCTGTAGGTTAGACAGGAATAAGTTTATGAGGTAAAAACTGAAGCATAACTCCCTCCCTTCCTCCTTTTGACTTCGGAAAAATAAACCCTGTCGCCTCCCTCAGCCCCAACCCAGCCCCACCGGCGCTGCTGCGGCTTGGAGACAGGTGCCCTCTCATCTGGCCCTGAGCTGCTGTGGGGAGAGAGGGCTGGAGGGGGGAGTTCTTTCTCCCTGGGGCAACCTGCTCCCCAATCTCCTTATTCCCAGCCCCACCCCAGAGCCCTCACCCCCTGCGCCCCTACCCTCTGCTCCAATGCTGAGACCCTCATCCCTAGCCCCACTCCAGAGCCTGCACCCCCAGCCGGAGCCCTCACATCACTGCGCCCCAACCCTCCCCCCCGAGCCCCTCCCACACTCCAAACCTTTCAGCCTCACCCCTGCCACACACCATCCATGTGCAGAATGAATTTTGTAAGGAGCGCAATATGCAGGTGATGTGTCACACCTCACCTCCATATTTGTGCCCAAAACAAAATTCATTCCACACATGGACATAACAAATTAGAGGAAACACTGCTCCTGACTTTCAGCCTCTCTCTCACATCTTGAATTTCACACATTGAGTGATCAGAATAAAGTGCCCTCAAGTGAGCTAGAGACCAACAGTGGTTCATAGTAATTATTCAGCAAGTATTTTAGAAGACCTAGGACATTACTGAAAATCAAGACCTGCCAAGAGACAATTAATGGAGAGAAGCAGCCAGATTAATTCCATACATTGGATTGGTTGTGACTTATTTGCCTGATTTGAAAAGAGACCAAACTGACCTGAGTCTCCTTGGTGTCGATAGCCCCCTGCTCAGCCAATCAGCACTGAGACTCTGAGAGGCAGGAGGCTGAGGGGTCTCACCAGATGTCCCAAAGGACGGCCCAGGACACCATCAGAGGGGATCACTCTCAGACCCAGACCCACCTCTTGGTGAGGACCTCCCGCAATGAGAGCAATACCCCTCCCCTGCCCGCACTCCAGACCCGTCCCTCCTAGGTAGAGGGAGGGAAGCTGGAAAAGGGAAAAAAAGAAGCAAGAGAAGAGGAGGGAGGAAAGAGGAAAAGATAAACCAAAAAGGATACACCCCAATGTCCCCAGGGATTCCAATCATCAAAACCTAGGGAGGAAATCAAATTCTGCCACCGGAAGCCAGTGCTGTCTGGGCCTAGAATGCTGCCTGCGCCAGGTGGATCAGACGGAACAGGTTCCAAAGCTCTCTGAGCCTCTTACCTTCTCAAAGGGAAGTTTGTTTTCGGCACAATGAGTGGTAGGAAAGGAGAAAACTCCACAGAGGTTCCTCCTCATGCTCACAACTCTGAATCCTAATTCTCTCTCAGCCCTCGAGGAGAGACCTCGCGAAGGTGACTTGCGGCAGCAAAGCCGGGAGGTCTCAGAGACTGGCCTGGCCCTGCACCTCTGTCCTGCCCGGCTGATGTCGGGGTCTCTCTGTGAGGTCACCCCCTCCCCAGCACCTTTGCCCAATATGCCGAGTTCCTGCAAAATGCCTTTGTGATGTCACTGCCACACCCACCCCTCCCCTCAAAGCTGATGTCCTGCCCCTGGCCAGACTCGTTGGGTCTTTGAGTTGTTTCCCCTGGATCTGAGGTTGCCAACTTTCTGACCCAACAAAACTGAACACCCTCATCCTGCCCCTTCACCGAGGTCCCGGCCCGCTCAATCCATCTCCCTCCATCGCTCGCTCTCCCCCACGCTCACTCACTCGCTCGTTTTCACCGGGCTGAGAAGGGCTGGGGAGAGTCCCTTTTCAACTGGGTGTTGTCGGGACAGACCTGGGAAGGAGGCTGCCTGCCAAACACCTTTAAGAGGAGCCGTCCCTCCCTGTCAGAAAATCGTCTCCCTCCTTCAGTTCAGTGACCGCCTGAATTGTTCCTTGTCTCGGCAGAGCCGGAGGATTGAAAGCAGCAACGTCAAACCCCTGTGCAGCTAGCAGGAATGGACACAGACTCTCCCTTGTATCTCAACAGATATTTAGTTTTACTCTTGGTAAACTATAAGGCTAAAGGGACGGGCGCTGGCACCAGATCTAAGGAATGAAATACAACACAATCATCATCGTTATGCCCATCGTTGCCCCTTTAACCTTCCGTTGTCTCTCTCTGACCACCGTCACCCTCTGTCGGTTCACTGAGATTGCCACACTCATTGCTTCCAACACACACCTGATCTCCAATTTTGCAGCCAAAAGAAAAGTGATAGGCTTTCTTAACCATAGTGTTTATACTGCACTTTTGTGATGCAAAAGTCACTTCACCACAAACATAGCACAAGTTATCTGCGCTGTTCACACAAGTACGAGGCATCTCTGCTCTCTTTGGCTAAAGAGAAATGGGTCCCTTTGCAAAATCAAACACTGACAAATAAGAGAGCAAGACACTGTATGATTTCTAGAGCTGATATAGGGCAATTGGTTCAGCTTCATTATGATTGCATCATCCATGACTTCTAGGAATAACATGATGCAATTCATATCATGTATGAGGCAATACCAGCTTCAGATTGTATCCTTCATTGTTTTGCCTAAAAAGCAAGTACTGTCCAGAGCCATTCATAGATCCAGTCATAGATCCAGTTAAAGATGTATTTTAGTCATTACTGGTTTAAATTGAGATCCCGTCCCTTTATAACTCACTTATCCTCCGCCATTCCCGAGTCAAGGGTCATAAATACTGACTCAATAGCATATCTTGAAAACTAGAGCCAATCAAGAATTTTAAGCATCATTTTCGTTCTCAGTGACCCAGAATTAGTAAAGTTGGACTCTATTTATTTCAGAAGCATTTTGGCTGTAGAGCAGTGTAACAAGCCTCTCCTAGCTGCCTCCTGGTGGGGGGAGGCTGGGGAGCTGTGGGGACCGGTTTGAGAGGGTCACTAGTAGCAGCGTAGCACAGGAGGTGTCCTATCGGGTTGAGTCATTGCAGATGATGATGTCGTGCAGCAGACCCCCGTTTTGCCAACCTTGCATTAGGCAGCTTTCCATGTTAAGCGAACTCCCAGTGCCCACAGGGGCAGCAGCCGGCGATTTGTCCTGTGGCCGCTAGGTGGCGCTGCAGCCTCGCACTTTCCCGTTCCCCCGGGTATGGGAAGGTTTGATAAGGTGAGCTGGCTCCACCCGGCCCCGGGGAGATGCCGTCAGTGGGGTCTGCTGTGTAAGGGCTGAAAGTCAATTTTACTGGCATTTTATGATCTTTCAATCATGAAGGGGAGCAACTGCTTACCCTGACTGAAGCATCTTATCTCGTTTCCAAATTGAAGTGTCTCCTCTTTGTGTGCGAAGAGACAGTTTAAGGGGACGCCACAAACGGGAGATGCTTTTGGTTTGGAAAACAAAATATTTTTGCAAAGATTTTTCATCCAAATTGATTTAGGATTAATGGGGTCAAATTCCATGCTGTGCCCTGTGGCCTTAAGGCATTGGAGAACTGCTGAAGAGGTTAAAGGCCGCAGAGCTGGGTGTGGGGCCTCCAAAGTTCTTGTGCTCTGGTGAGACTGAGCAGTTGTGGGGATTGTGCAAGCTCTGGTGTTTACATGCACATAGAAAATGTAATGAAACTCCATTTTTAAAACCACCCATGTCTGGGAATGGAAGAGAAGCTCTTTGAAACAAGTGTCCCCTTCATACTCTTCAAGATCCCTGGCTCCAACACTCAGCTGCCTCATGGAACTCCGTGGTGGTGCATTTGACGGAGGATCGAGAGGTTTCTGGTTCAAGTCCAGCTGCTCTCTTACATGTCCTCTTTTTTAATTGACCTATATTTTCATATCCATCTCCTGTATGTTCAGGAGTTCTGCTGAACGGGGACGTGAAATGAATTTCATCATTCAACATTTTCCTGTTAAAATGTACAAACACTGAGCAAAGCTGTCCATCAGCTGAAATCCGTTCCGGTCCTCTGAGGCGCTAGTTTGTTTTCATTTTTGAAACAAAGATAGACTACGACTGTAGATGTGCAGGTCCTTGTTCTCCACGAGCGATGCTGTGCAGAAGAAGAAGAACCAGTGGCTATCAAGTGGACACTAGGGAGTTTAGACTTGCCTTCCAAGGGGAGTATTGGGGGCAAAAGACATATCTGGCTTCAAGACTAAGCCTAATACGTTTATGGAGGGGATAGGCTAATTTTGGCAATTAATCTGGCAATTGATCTTTGATTCTCAGCAGGTAAGTATGCCCAGTGGTCTGGATGGGATGTTAGATGGGTTGGGATGTGAGTTCCTGCAGAGAATTCTCTCGTGGGTGCTGGCTGGTGAGTCTTGCCCACATGCTCAGGGTTTAAGTGATCAGCATCTTTGGGGTCGGGAAGGAATTTTCCTCCAGGGCAGATTGGCAGAGGCCCTGGAGGTTTCTCGCCTTCCTCTGCAGCATGGGGCACTGGTCACTTGCTAGAGGATTCTCTGCAGCTTGAGGTCTTCAAAGCACAATTTGAGGAGTTCAGTAAGTCAGACATAGGTTAGGGGTTTGCTATAGAAGTGGATGGGTGAGATTGTGTGGCCTGCGTTGTGAAGGAGGTGGGACTAGATGATCATTATGGTCCCTTCTGGCCTTCGAGTCTATGAGTCTATGAGCCCATGAGACCATGGGAGGGTGGGGAGGAGCTGTGAGGCCGGCGGGTGTGTGCGGTCTAGGGCATTTGGAGTGTGGGGGCTGCTGGGGGGCTGGTGGGTGCCTGGGCTGCTGCTGCTGCTGCCCCAGCCGGGTCTGTATGGGGGAGAGATCTGCATTAGCCCCCTTTGTGCCCAGCTCTGGGGGGCAGGGAGGGTTCGGACTGTTTGCGGTGGCTGGAGTCGGCCGCTGAGCCAGAGCCTGCCGGCGAGGGGAAAGACCTGGGGGAAAGAGCTGGGGCTGAGCAGGAAAGTGAGTCTGGAGCTTCAGCTCTCACCGCCCCAGATCTGCCGCTGAGGCCAAAGCAGAGGGTTCTTTTGGTTCAGTTCTTGGCTAACCTGCATTGAGCTGTGCACTCATTGCTTACAATCCCTTCAAGCCTATCTTTGCATAGTTACTAACTGTGTGTTCTATTTCCCCCTAAAGCCCTGTGTTTTGCTAGATGTGCTTGGGGCACCTGCTCAGGACCAGAGACTGGTGCATGATCCTCTCCACTTGGAGGGAGGAGCAGACTGGGGAATAAACTGATCCCGTCAGGCTTTTGGCCAGGGCAAGACGCTGCAGCACTGGGGACCTAGGCTGGGGAGCTGGGGAGAAGCTTCCTGGTCCCTGCAGCTGGGTGTGTCCCTGCCTGTGCAAAGGTTTGTGTGAGTGCAGGGATGGGAGCGAGCTGCATCTTCTCCCAGCAGCTGTGTGAGAGGGAGCCCAGGCTGGGGAGACAGAGAGCTCAGCGGTACCCCAGCTCCAAGTTGCACCCCCTGGGGGCCTTTAAACGTTAGGAACCATCAGAGTTAAGGTGACGTTTATAAACTTTGTGCAGTGCTGTTGTGCATGCGTGTTATGATACAGACTCATAAGCGTGGCCTTGGGGTGAATTTTCTGCCCCCGACAGCCTGTGAGCGCGAGGAGGAGCCTCCTTGGGGTTTTCCCCTTTCCCACTGCTAATTGAGTGAGAAGACAGATGTCCCTGTGGAGCAGATAAGAGCCTCAGAGAGGTTTCATGTTGTAGCACCTCAGCTCCTACCTATTACTTGGGAACAGCTCGGCTCCTACCATTTTCGGGGCATTCAGAGAAATGGACCCCTGAGCCCCAGAAGGAACTGCAAGGGAAGCCCAGAGCTCTCACTTCAGCTGCCAGGCAGAAGCCCTGAGCCCAGGTACCCAGAGTGCCGTCAGGAGTTGGGAAGGGCATGAAAGTCCTGAGCCCAATGCCCCAGCACTGGCTGCAGCCACAGGGGGCCAGAAACTCTGAGTCCGGGCACCCAGAGATGTGACTGGAGCAGAAGCTGCCAAGGCCAAAGCCCTGAGCCCAACACCGGGCTGATGCAGCACACTCACTTCTGCATTGCCTCTGCAGGTGCGTCTGATATCCCCACGGAGAGGAAGTCCTGTCCCCAGCCGGGCAGAGAAACAGCTAGGAGGCCCCTGCTGGGTTCTCCTGGCTGGGGGGTCCAGCAGGACAGGGAGATCGGATTTCACGGGGCAGGGCTAATTCGATCTAGCCAAAAATGGCACAACAAGAACCAATGGCTGTCAGCTGAATGTCCCTGCCAGCAGGTATATGGGATCTTGGGGAGCAATTACCACACGGGTGGGGTGCAAAATAAACTTTATTAAAGGAAAAAGGGAGTGGTGAGAATTTAACAATGAAATACGATGGAATGGGGTGTATAGGGTGTTTACAATAGACAATGATGGTGTGTGGGGGGGTTCTTATTGAACAGTGTAGGGAGTTCTAACAGTGGGGTACAGTAAGTGGGGTTTAGCACAATGGGATACAGTACAGTTAATAAGCAACTCAACTTTATATAGGAACAGCTCTAGATACAATGTGGAATGTAAAACATACCAAAAGGAAATGCAAAATAAAATAGTAGCTTCTATATAGAATGGTCAACAATCTTAGATAGAATGTATCAAGTGGTAGGTGGCCTTATACACAATGTAACACAATAGTATTAATGCAAATACAAAGTATAACAGAAAGGTGGAAGTAATATGTGAATCACAGTGCAATAATACAATATGGGTGATAAGTGAAATTATGCAGTGTAGACTTAATTTGTGAGGCTGTGATAGCAAGAGTGTACCCAAAAGCTGGGTCAAGAAACAGGAGGGGGGGGGAAATGATAGTGGCAACTGATGAGAGATGCAGCTGCAAGCAGCGAGAGACTCTGAAGCCCTGCGAGGTAAGGACAACAGAGCAGTGTGTGTGTGTGTGGGATGGGGGGGGGGGGGAAGTTCAGATGGTGATGCAGACACAGGGGGAAAAAAAGCAGCAAGGGGTTTGGGAAGTTCAGAGGTGATGCAGACACAGGGGAAAAAAGCAGCAAGGGGTTTGGGAAGTTCAGAGGTGATGCAGACACAGGGGAAAAAAGCAGCAAGGGGTTTGGGAAGTTCAGAGGGGAAGATTGGAACAGCAAGAACCTTATCTATCCTCTAACTTAATCAAACTTATATATAAAATGACAAGCAGCTTCTACAAAGTAACAAAACAGGTACAGAATACAATCAGGCAATGACTTTTTAAATCTATCTTAACCAATGACTAGGCAAAACAACAAATATCACAATTCTAAGCAAACTGCAACAAGCAGCTATATGGAGCAACAAAACAACGAACTATAGCAAGGCAGGTGAGACTTACAAGCTTTACAATCCTAACAAACTATGACTTATTAAACTAAAGAAACAAAATCTATGGTGCACCTTATGCTATGGGGAAGTTACAGAGGGCAGAGTGGTATGTGCCCCAGAATACAGCTCCCAAGGCAGCCCCCAAGGAAGCCAAGGGAGGTGGCTGCAGCAATGGATACAGCTGAAAACCGTGAGTCCAGGGCAAAGCCCACAGGAGCAGAGCTTAGCAGCAGCACCCACTTACTTTCAGTGGCAGAGAGCCACGGGGTTTGAGAGAGAGGTTTTAAAACCCAGACCAAGGTTTAGCTTGAATCTGTGTGCTGGGGAGACAGAGCCAGCAGCCAGGATGGGGGGGGGGGGTTAAGAGAGGTTTTAGGACACAGACTAAGGTTTAGCTTGAGTCTGTGTGCTGGGGAGACAGAGCCAGCAGCCAGGATGGGGGGGGGGGTAAGAGAGGTTTTAAAACCCAGACCAATGTTTAGCTTGAGTCTGTGTGCTGGGGAGACTGAGCCAGCAGCCAGGATGGGGGGGGGGTAAGAGAGGTTTTAGGACACAGACTAAGGTTTAGCTTGAGTCTGTGTGCTGGGGAGACAGAGCCAGCAGCTAAAATAATAAAATAAAAGTACAGAAAGTTTCACAGAGGGATTCTTACCATCCCCCAAGGCAGCAGCAGAGGCAGAAGCAGCAAGCACATCAGAAGGCTCGGTACAGTCTTGATAATCAGGAGATCTCTCAGGCAGCAATTCGTTCTTCGTGGGGGGGGGTCAAAAACGGGGGTACGCTCAAAAATAAAACGAGAGCAGAGAAAGGACCCCCAGAACCCCTGGCTGATCAGACCAGGCAGCAATGCAAGACCCTTTCTGAAGTCTGTTCAAAATGTCTGTTTTTAAAGGCAAACCCTGGCAGCTTCCCGCCAGTAACTCTGATTGGTTCCCCTTCTCACAGGGAGGAGAGCAGGCAGGGCAAAACTGCAGGTAGCCACAGAGGCATGTTAGGACTAGTCCTGAGCCCAGAGGTATGACTCATGCCCAGGATCTTAAAAACACAATAGTCTTGCAGCTCTGGACAGTGGCCACCCTACACCCAGCCCAGGTTTTAACAAGGTGATAACAGGACTAACCCTTTGAACAGGGCAGTGGTCCCACTTAGCAAGTGGCCATCCCTTTGAGAAGGGCAATGGCTTTTGTTAAACAACTTAAGGGGCCCTCCCTTTGAGAAGGGCAAAGGCCCTGGTAACAACTTAACAGCCAGGGAGGGGCGGCCACAGAGGAGAACAAGAACAAAATGGAGTAAGGGGACAGCTTTAAGAAACAAAATGGAGCTGTAACAGACACTGAAGAGTAAAAATTTCGTAACCTTTTAATCGTTTTTGAAAATCCTGACTTTCTTTTCCTAATTATTTTATGGTTTATTTTATTAATGAAAGCAAACTTAAGTAACGTTAAATGAAGGGGTTTTTGGTTTGTTACTTTCCTTATTTTTTTCTTAATATATAATAGATTTTTCTTTCTATGTACTGTTTAAACAATGAAGCTCTTACTCATCTGTTCTTTTCAATATATATTTTATTGCCATTCTTATCTTTGTGAAGGTCCCTTTTTCACCACTCAATCCTGTGTTTATCAGAGAATTGAAAGTAATTAAATTAAACTGTATTAAAACAAAACTCATTTTATGCAACTTCAGTTTCCGCTAAAGTTCTAAGCTATAACCCTGAATGTGCAAGGAGCAGATAAACAATATCCAAGAAAAAGAGCTGGAATTTTTCATCTTATTTTCACCTAGTCCTTACTAAGGAAAGTAGCAAACAATTGCCCTTTGTAAAGAAACACTGCACCGTACTACAGTACAAACCAAAATGAGCACAGCAGGAGGCTATCCCGGCTATCCACATCTGGCCCTGTTTCATTACAAGCTTCCTTTCTGTAATGATGTTCTGGTAATAAGGAGGCAATCAGTTGTCAAAGGTAGCTCATGCCATGGTAGCCAGGTTGCTAGTCATTTTCCCCAAGTATAAGAACATAAGAACGGCCGTACCGGCTCAGACCAAAGGTCCATCTAGCCCAGTATCTGTCTACCGACAGTGGCCAATGCCAGGTGTTCCAGAGCCAGAAGAGTACCCTGAAGTGACCTACCACAGGACAGGCCCAACAAAGAAAATAACAGAACGCCACTAGCCGTCACCTTCAGCCCCCAACTAAAACCTCTCCAGCGCATCATCAAGGATCTACAACCTATCCTGAAGGATGATCCCTCACTCTCACAGACCTTGGGAGACAGGACAGTCCTCGCTTACAGACAGCCCCCCAACCTGAAGCAAGCACACACCACACAACAACAATAATAACCAAGGAACCTATCCTTGCAACAAAGCCAGTTGCCAACTCAGTCCACATATCTATTCAGGGGACACCATCATAGGACCTAATCACATCAGCCCCACCATCAGGGGCTCCTTCACCTGCACATCTACCAACGTGATATATGCCATCATGTGCCAGCAATGCCCCTCTGCCATATACATTGGCCAACCCAGACAGTCTCTACATAAAAGAATAAAAGGACACAAATCAGACGTCAAGAATTATAACATTCAAAAACCAGTCGGAGAACACTTCAACCTCCCTGGACGCTTGATTACAGACCTAAAAGTCGCAATTCTTCAACAAAATAACTTTTCCAAAAAAATTTCCCCATGCTAATTTTCCCCTAGTGTTATTCACACCTTCTTGTCAACTGTTTGCTATCCTGATTATCACTACAAAAATTTTTTTTTCTCCTGCTGATAATATCCCACCTTAATTGATTAATCTTGTTAGAGTTGGTATGACAACCCCCATTTTTTCATGTTCTCTGTATATATATCTTCTTACTGTATTTTCCACTGCATGCATCTAATGAAGTGGGTTTTAGCCCATGAAAGCTTATGCCCAAATAAATGTGTTAGTCTCTAAGGTGACACGAGTACTCCTCGTTCTATAAACTACAATAGGGCCAGGATTTCATCCCATGATATCAAAATTCATCTTAGTAAAAGTATCAATGAATCAGTTTGCAGGATTTATATCAAGCATCCTAAAGTAGTTTACATATTGCTCTAATTAAGAGATCATCTCTCTGCTGGAGAATGTTATCTTAGGATAATGGTCTCCCGCTGCCGAAGCATTTATGGAAAAAATGTTGACATGTGATATTTATTTTCAAAACCTAAGGCTTTGATCCTCTCTCAATGTTCTGTTACGATGACTTTGTTTCTGTTCAAATTATCAGAATATATATCTAATAATTTTCTCAGCTGAATGTTGAAGCAGTAAAGTAACAGATGTTTCCCAAACAGTTATTGATCTGAAGCATCGTGATTCGTTTAGAACAACTTATTGTTTGATTCAGCCAGTCAGATCAGTTCAGTTTATCCATAAAAACACATCCAGAGAAAGTTGACAATGGTGATGGAGAGAGGGTGGGTGAGAGGGGCTGAGCTGTTGTCTTAAATACTCTTTATGCATCTGATTAATTAGCACAGATTTAATTTAATATACATCTAGTTTAAAATTGGAAGAACTTTACTACTTACTCTCTACTTTCTCTTCATGTAAATTCAAGCATTGCACTATGCAAACTTGGGACAGCTATAATGTTAAAGAACCTGAATCTCTAAACAGGACTCAGGGAGGGCATTCTGATAAAAATCCCAGCACCTTCCCTCTTCTGACATTTGGGGAAGAGGAGTTCTCTGGGCTTCTCCCCAGGGCATCGCCCTGATCCCACCCTCCTATATTTCATATTTACTGCTGGTTGATAGATTTAACCCTCCAGTTGGTTTGGTGGCTTTAGCTGGTTTTGTCAAGCTCTGTTATTGTCTCTAATTCCTTAATCAGCACAGGGAAAATACAATGAATCAGCCTGGCTGATTCTCCTTTAAAAATACAGTGAATTTAAAAGACACTATTATTGTTTATTTTTTGTTTGCACAGGTTCCATTCTGGGAGCTATGTATACAAGTCATTGTTAAACCTCAGGAACATCTGAGTTCAACTCCTTTAAAATAATGTTTGAACTATAAAGAAAATTAAACAGTGATTTCTTTTGAAATGTCAAGCTATTTTGCCCTTTTTCTAAAAAAATTCTCCGTGTCAACTAAGTCCTTGGATTGTTTGAAAACAAAATGTATTTTTGAATGGGGAAAATTTTATGTTCAATACCCACATGAGTAACTCGTGGGTGCTGGGAATCCTTGCAAGGGGAGACACAAGGAAGCACTCCCCCTCCTCAGTATGCAAAATGGGAAAAGATCAATGGCTGGAGTAGCTTCCACTGCTCTAATACCCTATTAAAGTCAATGATTTAGGTACATAACTATAGGCACTCAAGTATGGAAATTTTGGCCTATGTGACTTGACCAGGGCCACAGTGGGAGCCAGTGTCAACGCTAGGATTAGTCCTTTGTTCTCATCCCTGAGCCCACTACATACTATATTGCCTCTTCTATTTGTCTGCCCCTTTTTGTGGTCAAACGTCATGCTGGATGCTCAGCAGAAGAACTTGTGATAGTCCTAATGTATCAACGGTAGCCTGAGTGGTGCTGCCCATTCCAGCTGCAAAATGATCTGGGGCCTTCCCAAAAATCAAAGAGCTTCTGGCTGTGATTTGTCAGTCCTCAAAGGCCAGCCAGGTGACTGTAAATAACTTACAATCATTAGGAAAAAATAGTATCAAGATTCCAACTCTAGCAGTCAGACAACATTGGTTCAATTTACAAGAGATTACTTTTTATATTCCTTGGTTCCCCCCAAATTAGGAAGGGCCTGTGACCACAGGTCCTGCAGGGTACAAAGGGCAGGTCTACATCCCTTTTCTCTTTGTGCATAGTCCTGCCTGCTACCTTTTCAGTTTCAGTTCTGCTACCACAGCACTGATCAGCACATAAGAATAGGAAAGGGCACACACACACCCCTCCTGGTGTTGGGAGGGGAACATAGGAATGTTATGTGCTCTTATTCAGCACATAAGAATGTTATGGAATAACATAGGAATGCCTTAGGGCACATAGGAAAGGGCACGCTGGTAGCACACGGCCAGGCGGACCAGTGTGCCTCTGGCTCCCAACGGGGCTGCGCACCTGTGTCTGTCTGTCTCCCCCCCAGCTCCACCAACGTGGCCTGATAGTTCACGCTTGCGATCTGGTCACCCTCCCCCTCCGTCCATCCTTCACTCCCTTCCCTGCGTCCCCCCAGCCCTGTCCTCTGTCCCGTCCCGTCTGCATCCGTCCCTGCCCCCTTCGTCCCCTCCGCCCCATCCCTGCATCCCCCCAGCCCTGTCCTCTGTCCCGTCCTGTCTCCATCCGTCCCTGCCCCCTTCGTCCCCTCCGCCCCATCCCTACATCCCCCCAGCCCTGTCCTCTGTCCCGTCCCCTGTCTCCATCCGTCCCTGCCCCCTTCGTCCCCTCCGTCCCGTCCCTGCATCCCCCCAGCCCTGTCCTCTGTCCCGTCCCGTCTCCATCCGTCCCTGCCCCCTTCGTCCCCTCCGTCCCGTCCCTGCATCCCCCCAGCCCTGTCCTCTGTCCCGTCCCCTGTCTCCATCCGTCCCTGCCCCCTCCGTCCCGTCCCTGCATCCGCCGCCGCCTCCCCTCGAGCACAGGTGCGCGAGGCGCTGGGTCGCTGCCCGCGAGCGGGGGGGCGGGGGGAGGAGCCGCCCCTGCGTCGCGGACTCCTCCTCGGTGACGTCATTGCCGCGCGCTGCCAGCCAGCTGCTTTGGTTGCGTCACGGCCCATCCTTACCCCCCTCCCTGCCCCACGTGTTCCGAGAACGTTTATTTTGGTGGTTGCCGCGGCGACAGTGGGCGGAGCCCGGGTGACCACGCTGGTTGGGCGGGGGCAGAGGGCGGTGACGTCGTAAGTGGGGCGGCCCGGCCGAGCGGCGTCACAGTTCCGAACGGACAGTGTCAGCGCTCTGGGCGCGAGCCCCGCCCGCGAGGACACCCCCCCCCTCCACCCCCCGCGCACCAGCTCGCAGCAGCAGCGGCTCCCCCTGGCAGCGGCACGAGCAGGGAATCCCCGGGAACCGTCTCGCGCCGCCCCCTCCTGCTGCCTCGCTGCTGCTGCTGCTGCTGCTGCCCGGCGGCGGGACCGCGGCTGGCCCCGAGCCCCCCCTGCTCCGGAGGGGCCCGTCCGAGCTGTAATTAAAGGGTTTTTGTCTTGCAACTTTTTCATATTTTTGGTGCAACGTTTTTACCACCCCCCCCTTTGAGCCTCTCCCCAGCTGGACTCTCCGCCGGGCTCCCAGCCCGAGCAGCCCCTGACACTTCCATGGGGTGGGTGGTGTGTCCCCCGCTCCCGTGGCACTTGATGGATCTCGGTGGCACAGCAGCGTGGATCCGGGTCCCGAGCAGCGGCTGCGTTACAGGGCTGTCTGGTTCTCTCCCCCGTGTTGTCTGCAGGCAGCCACCCGGCCAAATTGACACGGCTCTCAGCGGCACGCTGCTCCCCTCCCTCGCGATCCTCGCGGCGGGCAGGGAGAAAGCCCTGAGGCAGGCAGGTGTCAGCAATGCGAGTATCCCTCCCCACCCGCACAGCCTGCCCGGTGCTCCGCGGCTGGGAGCAAGACGGTGCCCGGTGCTGGATCGCAGCGCAGGGGAGCTGCCCGGCCCCACCTGGCGAAAGTGACCGGTGCTGAGCTGGGCTGCAAATGAACTGGAGGGGACGGATGGAGACAGGGGACGGGACAGAGGACAGGGCTGGGGGGATGCAGGGATGGGACGGAGGGGGCAGGGACGGATGCAGACAGAGGACAGGGCTGGGGGGATGCAGGGACGGGACGGAGGGGACGAAGGGGGCAGGGACGGATGGAGACAGGGGACGGGACAGAGGACAGGGCTGGGGGGACGCAGGGAAGGGAGTGAAGGATGGACGGAGGGGGAGGGTGACCAGATCGCAAGCGTGAACTATCAGGCCACGTTGGTGGAGCTGGGGGGGAGACAGACAGACACAGGTGCGCAGCCCCGTTGGGAGCCAGAGGCACACTGGTCCGCCTGGCCATGTGCTACCAGCGTGCCCTTTCCTATTGGGGTGCGCCCATGCTGTGCCACAGAGTTCCCCTGCCCAGCACCCCCCTACAACTCTTCCACCACAAATGCACAGCGCTGTGCACACACACCTCGCCCAGCACACCCCTGCCCACAGCCCCACCACAGCTGCCCAGCACCCCACACAGAAACCCCCACTCTCTAGTTTCCCAATACACACAGATTTCCCCTCCCTTCCTTCCTTCCTCCCTCCCAGTGCCCTTCCCCACAGCCCCACACCATAACTGCACAATGCCCCACACAGACCAGCAGTGCCCTGACACACACAGATCTCCCCCATAGCCCAGCACCCTGTTTTTCACTCTTGTTTTTTCAAGACCCAAAGGGATAAATCCCCTCCCTCCTCCTACTCCATGGGAGGAGGGAAGCGGGGATTGAGCTTCTCTATGAATAGCTCCAGTGCCTGATTCTGCTTGAACTTACTTTTCCTGTAAGAGGCACCATTTTTCTCAGTTTTACCGTCACCCCTGGGGTTCTGAATAACAGCAGTGAAACTGACCAAAGCTGCTAGTGCTTGGCAGCATTGTGAGGCGGAACAGAAGCTCTGGAACTGCCAGTTTGCAGACTCAGGAAGACAGGTCTGCACTGGTTTACATTTGGAAGGTTATCTTCAGATAATGAAAGCTGGGCATGTGCTTTCTTCAATCCCTGACAATGCATGGCAGAGAATACAATTATTAAAGAAAAACAGTTTTAGCCCCTTTTTGCACAGTTACCTGCACTTATACAGGTTGCAACCTGATATTCCTTGCACAATCTACAAGTTTGGGTGCATCGGTAATGCCCTAATTGTATTACCGTTGCACCGTGATTTTGCTTGGTTCTTTTTAACCAAGGTGAAGTATTCCTAGAAAATAGGTGAAACATTTGGATTTGTAACAGTAATGTAAATACTGTGATAAATTCAGTGCCCCTGGCTTCCCATGGTTCCACAATCATAGAAATGGTACTGGAATTTACTTTTATCTTCAGAATTCTTCCCCCCTCCCTCCGCAGATCACCATAAGAACTTCAGGAAGGGCATTTGAAATAACACATAGAAGTGATTCCATGCACAAGTCTAGAGTGTTTTCTGTTTCTCTGGAATTTGGCAGTCTATGGTGCTTAATATGGGCATATATGTTTGATTACTATAGAAATTTTTCAGATCCTGTAAAAAAAAGTCTGTCTTCACAGAATCCTCTCATCATTGGTACAGAAAGTGAAACAGAAGTGCTGCAGTATTTTAGGGTTTCTGGATTTGTTTTTCTCCAGGAAACAATTTTGGTGCTTTTATTATGCCAGATAATTACAAAAAATGTACTATCTTAAAAATATTGGTGATTGGCTGCAGTAGCCCTGGAAACGAAAATGGGTGAGATTTTCAAAAGAGAGTAAGTGATTTAGGAACATAAGTCTCATTAACTTTTAATGGGACTGGCATTTCTAAGTCATGCAGTTTTCAATGTCTCACCCATCATGTAAAATAGGGCTTGAATTTTCTATGATTTAGTTGACCACTGGCATGTACTTTCAGTATTTTCAAAAAGCATATACCAAATGGTAAATTAGAACATGCTGTAGCATGGCTAGTGCTGAATTATCAGAGAAGTAGTTTCAAAACTTCCATTTTTTTATGCAGTATGTAGCTATTTATTTGTTCTAAAATCCATACTCTTACTGGCAGACTATTCTCAGACCTTGTAACCTTGTATGACTCTTACATAAACAAAGTTGTAGCTTCTAGTAGAGACTTAACTGATTTGCTCCGCTCTTTGTGTTATAGAGGAAAATCTTGTTCTCAGATGCCGATTCTTGAAATGATGAGGGTTTGTCGATCCCATAAATCACCTTCTTTCAAGGCCGGATCAGATATTCAAACAAGGTTATGAACCTCCTTACTTGTACAGTCATAATTCCAAAACAGGTCGATCAAGAGGAGTTAAGTCCCTGCCCTGTATAATTTATAAACATGAAGCTGAGTAACCTTGGATGACTAAATTAAACTCTAAAATAATAATGAAAAGCTTAGCTTTATTTTAGCAAACTGGTATTACAAGTTTCATGACATAAATGTTAATTATCAATATCTTTGGCACTAGAAAATGGATTTTTCTCTGCACAAAGTCCATTTCTTGGCAGAGGATACATTGGGAACTATCAATATAAAAAGGATTAATGTGGAGACATGAAGAATAATAAAACATTAAGGATGTTATCTAAATATTTCAAATAGAGAGAAAGAGGTACATGTCTACCTATAATATGAGTTTTAGGATCAGCGGGCTCAGTTGTTTACAGATTCTGAATGATGCTTTGTTTTGATTCTTGTGAAAGCTTCCTTATTTATTTTCGTGGCCCAGGGTTGTCTCCCTGGTTTCCCTGTTTATATATTATATAATAAGCATGTTAATCAAGGGTGATCATGTTAGGTTCTTTTCATCCATGGTTTAAAACAATTAGAGAAACTCTTTCTTTTCCCCCCCTTAGCTTAGTCTGCAGAAAAATTCACAAGATGAAATAAGCTCTGTGTGGGTTTTTCCCATGTAGAGCAGTGAAATTGTCCTATTTGTTTTTCTATTTCATATTTCTGTACATGTTAATTTATTTTTATTCCTAAACCATTCCATAAGTTCCTATGTTTAAATATAATTTGAAAGTCAGAGTCACTCTAGGCAAAAATTAGAATTAAATTCTTTATTAGAAGTACATCATTAAGCATAAAGAATGAGGAGTACTTGTGGCACCTTAGAGACTAACAAATTTAATAGCTCTGTAAAGGCAAAAAGGGAAAGGGCATGGGTGGAAATGAAAAAGTGCAGGCATTTGAAGAGGGATTTCACTGGAGAGAGGATGATGCTTGGAGATGGTAGCACACATTTAAAAAAAATTCATATTGCTTGTCTTTCAGGCAAAGATTAGGCATTTATTTACCTTTAAAATACATTTTTAACTGGATTTTCAAAACAGTTGCTCTCAGAAACCACTGTGTAACTTAACCCCCTTAATTTAATTGTCTAGTAATTGATAGAATTAGAAACCACAGATATTAAGAAAGATTACACCAGAGGTTATCAAGGTAATTCACTGGACTGCATTTCGGGCATCTTTTGGATGATGCTGCAGAATATTTGGGGCACGGGACCATTGTTTTGTTAGACAGTGCCTAGAACAATGAGGCCCCGAACCCTGATTGGTACAAATCATAATTGAAAGAACTGGGTGGAAATTGCTGAAGGGCCCGATCTTGCTCTAATTGAAGTCAATGGAAAAAATTCCATTGATTTCAATGGTGTAGAATTGAACCACAAAGGAGGCAGTTGGGGGAGGGATACCGCTGGGATAGGTTTACAGAAGGACAAGTGGCATTTGGGACTTCAGACACCTTGCAGAGCCAGAATGAAGTGACATACACAGAAGCAAAGACAGAGGGGTGGTTGGTGAAGCTGTTAACAGCTGGGAGGTCCAGATATGTGAGCCACACTCAACAAAGTGAACATGTACAAGCACCGGGGCCAGAGTTTATTGTTTCCTGAATACTTTAAACAGGATCATTACATGCTGAAATAGATGAGTATTGCTAGAGTTATGAAGGCAAAATTGTCCTGTTAGATTGCACCTGGGGAAATCTGGGTTTTGTTTTATCTGTTGGTTTTATGGTTACTGTATATTTTGTTCCTGTCCTCTTTATAAAGTGCTGCTGATTTTTTTATATTGTTCCTTATTCATTTGATGCCAGGGCCTTATTATATCCCGTTGTTGTTTTTAGGCTACTCTTGTGGAGTATGAAATATAATTAAAAGGCCACATTTTCAAAGGATCCTCCTCTATTCAGGCATGTAGAAGTTTTCATGCAAATAGCAGCATGTGCATGTTTCAGGTAACAGCAGATGCATGCTCAGGTGATAGATTCAGACTTGCAGTGCTCAGAAAGTGTGCATACAGATATTTGCATGGATTTAAATAGAGGCCACTTTTTGAAAACGTGTCAAAAAATATCAGTAAGTTAGGCCGCCTTATAACTAGGTTACATTTAAATAGCTACATAAGTGGGATCAGGGAGAACTACTTTGTCCTGAGCTGTTACAATTGAAAAGTGCTGGGTCACTTTAATAATTTCAAACCCCTATAAAGAACCCCTTGTTATGGCAGGAGTCTTGTAGGTGATGTATGTGATGATGAATATGCCAGAAAAATTCCAAGATATCGTGTGTAATTGAGCAAAACCCCAGGTTTAATGGAATTGAAAAGTACTTGTGTCACAGATGTAGGCAATTACTGTTCATAAAGGGGCACCCGCAACTTGAAAATCATTTCAATCAGAAAATGCTGCATCTACTATTGTTACAATTAGCCACGGAGGTTGCTGTCACTGAAAGGGATTAATGAAAAAATAACATTTTCATCTCTTGTTTTCATTTGTTTGCTGTGTGCATTTGGCAGGTCTCTTTGTAATAGTCCTTGTGTGATGGTGCCTGCCCTTCCCTATGCTACTGAAGAATGTGCTGATCAGTACTGTGGTAGCAGAACTGAAACTGAAAAGGTAGCAGGCAGGACTATGCACAAAGAGAAAAGGGATGTAGACCTGCCCTTTGTACCCTGCAGGACCTGTGGTCACAGGCCCTTCCTAATTTGGGGGGAACCAAGGAATATAAAAAGTAATCTCTTGTAAATTGAACCAATGTTGTCTGACTGCTAGAGTTGGAATCTTGATACTAATTTTTCCTAATGATTGTAAGTTATTTACAGTCACCTGGCTGGCCTTTGAGGACTGACAAATCACAGCCAGAAGCCCCCTCGAGGTTTGAAACCTGTTCAGTCTCAGTCATCTGGTGAGAGTTGAATTCTAGGCATGGAAAAAACGAGCTTAAGGAGGCAGAATTTTATTGTGTACCTGGGATTTTGTCCCTTAGATTCACTGGGGACATTGGGGTTTGTCCTTTGTTTCACCTTTTCATCCATCCCTCCCTCCCTCCTTTCTCTTCGTCTCTTGCTTCTTTTATCCTTTCTTCTGTTCCCCTCCCAAAACCAGGAGAGGGGTGTGTGTGTGTGTGTGTGTGTGTGTGTGTGTTGCGGGGCAGTGATCCCCACCAGTGACCTGGGCCATCCTTTGGGCTCTCTGGTGAGAACTCTCAGCCTCCCATCCTCAGTTTCTACCCTGATTGGCTGAGCAGGGGGTTATTGCCAGAGAAGAGACTCAGGTCTTGTTGTTCTTTTTTAAGACCAAGTAAATAAGTCATAAGCAGTTGTATGTTTGATGAATTTTGCTGCTTCTCTGCACTAATTGTCTCTGAGCAGTTCATGATTCTCTCTAACATTGCAGTTCTCCTAAAATACTGGCTGAATACTTACTGTGCACTGTTGCTGGTCTGGAGCTCATCTGAGAGCACTTTACTCAGATCATTCGATGTAGGAAATTTAAGATCTGATGCTTAGTTTGAAAATCAGGGCTCTTGGGTCTTATTCCCAACTCTGCCACTGATTATGCGACCTAAGACAAGTCAATTCTCCTTTCTCAGCCTTATCTTCTCCCTCTTTCAAGTAGGGATAATAATGATCCACTCCTACCTACCTCACGGTGGGTGGAGATAGGGCCAACTATAGGTTTTTTGCTGTCCCAAGCCAAAAAAAAAATTGACTGCCCCCACCCCAGCCCTGGGCTCCTCCCTGAATCTCCCTGCTGCCCCAGCCCTGGGCTCTGCCCCCTCCACCCACACCCCCTGCTGCCCCAGTTCTGGGCCTCCCCCCCCAACCTGTACCCCCCTGCTGCCAGCCCTGGGCTCTCCCCCACACACCTGCACCCCATGCCATCCCAGCCCTGGGCTCTCCCCCACACACACCAGCACCCTCTGCCACCCCAGCCTTGGGATCTTCCCCACACATGCACCCCGTGCTGCCCCAGCTCTGGGCTCCCCCCGCCCACTTGCACCCTCCTTCCACCCCAGCCCTGGGTCACTGGTAACTTGCTCCCAGAGTGGGTCATTCAGCAGGAATTTTGGATGTGCACAGAACACAGACAGGATTGGTTCCCATATGGTTACAGAACTGCAGTAACATGGAACAATTTTCAGCTTGTGTGATTAAAGGATCTCTGGATGCATATTATAAGACTGTCCTACAGAAATGAGGAAACGTTGAGGTGCCTTTATTATTCTTATGTTCCATTCTTTGTTTCTATGGGCAATTTGCCAATGCAATATCACTGTCTTCCTTTTAAACAAATAAAACTATAAAACAAACAAACAAAGGCAATGGCTGTTGAAAATAGCAATTCCAGTCCTAAAAACCACTGGGAAGCATTTCTTGCTCAAGTTTATCCTACTTTTTCTACAGCAAATTACAGTGAATCAGTATATTTGATTTGGGAGAAATGAAGTAACAGCTGCCCAAATTGAGCTTCAGCACTCCTGAATTTTGAGGGTGTTCAAATCTGGAAGGCAGGTGCTAGATTCCCTTTCTGAATATTAGCTAAATCTGGAAAGGAAAAGTCAATTTCTGCTTCGATGGCTCAGAAGTGGAAATCCTCTACGTGCCTGGTACTGTATCTAAAGCTGCCCAGGTCCAGTAGAGCCTCTCCTCCCTTACTCTTAAATTCTAGTGGGATCCACGTACCTCCCTTGCTAGGATTCAGATAAAGAGGGGAACTGTCCATTTAGTCCACCCAATTCCTTCCTTGGGGGCTGCAAGGTGAGGTCACACCAGTATCTCTAATCCAGTCTGGGGATGTCTTCTGAAGGGGATATCTAGGGCAAAGCCTTCTACAACTTGGGCTCGTTCCCCATTCACAGTGCCACCCCACTCTAGCAGTGAGCTCTCCATTCACAGCAAGCTGTGGCTTGAGGTTTCAGCTACCGTACTCCCTCCCCCTGCCTTTCCTGTTGATAGCGGCCAAGGGAATGCTGAGAAATGTAGTTTTTTTCCTGCTCCAGAGCTGGCTCTATAGGCAGGGAGCTAACCAAGGAACTACAGCTCCCAGGGCCCCCTGTTCGTTCTCAGCTCCCAGGCTGGATCCCTGCTGGCTGCCGCCCCTGCAAATGGGCTGCTCCAAGCACCTGCTTGCTTTGCTGGTGCCTAGAGTCGCCCCTGCCTCCACCCATCCTGCACCCCCACCCTGTGCCCCAGCCTGGAGCCTGCACCCAGCACCCAAACTCCATTCCAGAGCCCAACCTCTCAACCATCCCACACCCCAAACCCCTGCCCCAACCCAGGGCCTGCACCCCAGACCTCCTCGCCCGACCCAAACTCCCTTGCAGAGCCTGAGGCAGGTGAGGGGCAGAGTTCGTCGGGGGGGGGGAGGGCTCTGTGCAGTAATATAGTGACTCCTTGGGTCTTTGAATGAGGCTTTATACTTGGGGCGGGGGGGTGAGGAAGCAAGCAGCGAGTCGGTGGATGGAGAGGGGCAAATCTCCCAGATTCAAAATCTGTGACTGTGTCTGTTGGTCCTTCTAGCTGCTTTTCTCTGGGCTGGGGGTTGTTCCCACAGGAAGGTGTTTGCTTCTTATCCCCGAGGCCATCAGTATGTCTGCTCTTCTCTAGTCAGCCCACTTGCCAAGCTTGATTGTCCTTGGTTGGGCTGCCAGCCCCTCTCCAAGGATTGCAGCTGTCTGGAGGTACTGCCCTCCACGCCTTGCTCAGTCACACCTCATTCATTCAACAGGGCAGTTGATTACCAAGTGGGGGGGAGATCTTATTCCACTTCTAGCAAAAAGACACTTTTCTTTTACCTTAATTACACTACCTTAGGGGCCCGCTATAACATATTACCAAGGTTCAATACAAAGTCATATACAAGTTATACAAAAATGCATAATGCAGAGATTTATCTACAACTGCATTGATTGACTGCATTGATTGACTGTGCAGTAATATAGTGACCCCTGGTCTTTGAATGAGGCTTCATACTTGCCTCATTAATGCAGAGAAGCAGCAAAATCCATCAAACATATAAGTGGTTATGACTTATTTACTTGGTCTTAAAAGAGAACAAAAAGGCCTTGAGTCTCCTCCCTGTCATTAACCCCCTGCTCAGACAATCAGGGTAGAGACTGAGGATGGGAGGCTGAGGGGTCTCACCAGAGAGCTCAAAGGATGGCCCAGGTCACTGGCGGGGATCACTGCCCCAGCACTACTGCAGCTCCACAGTTTGGGGTGGACCTCCCACAGTGAGAGCTGCCGAGCACTCCCCCGCAACACACACACACACACACACACACACACACCCTCTCCTGGTGTTAGGAGGGGAACAGAAGAAAGGAGAAAAGAAGCAAGAGAGGAAGAGAAAGGAGGGATGGATGGAGGAAAAGGTGAAACAAAAAGGACAAACCCTAATGTCCTCAGTGATTCTAAGGGACAAGATCCCAGGTTTGGAATAAAATTCTGCCTCCTTAGGATCATGTTTTCCATGAATTCAACTGTCACCAGATGGATCAGACTGAACAGTTTCAAACCTCGAGGAGGCTCTTACCTTCTAAACAGGGTCGGCTGTTTTCAAGTAAAATCACTAAAAGGGAAGGAGAAAACTCGAAAGAGGTTCCTCCTGGCGCTCCCGTACGTGAATCCGAATACTCTCTCAGTCCTCAGAGAGAGACCTCGAGAAGGAGACTTGCTGAAGCAAAGCCACGGGAGTTTCGGAGGTTTCCCTGGCCCCTCGCCCCTGTCCTGCCTGGCTGATGTCAGCATCTCTCTGTGAGGTCACCACCTCCCCACCACCTTTGACCAATAGCCTGAGGTCCTGCAAAAGGCCTTTGTGATGTCACTGCCACACCCCTCCCTTGCTGGGCTAATGTCCTGCCCCTGGCCAGGCACTTTGAAGGTTTGAGCTACTCCCTGTGGATCACCCCACTCAAGGAGCATTCGTTCTAGGAAGCAAGCCAGCTAGACAGGAAAACATCAGACCCTGCTCCCTATGCTACATTCAGTTTTCAAGAAATTAGTTGACTTTATTGCCAGAAGAGACCATCAGAGCATCTAATCTGACCCCTGCATATCACAGGCCTCCTGTATGACACACTAGCTACTTTTGGGGTAAACACATTCCAGAAAGGCATCTAGTCTTCATGAAATGACGTCACGAGACGGAGAATCTACCACTTTCCTTGGTAGCTTGTTCCTGTGGTGAATCATCCTTGCTGTTGAATATTTGTGCCTTAATTGTAATATGAATTTGTCTCTTTTCACCTTCCAGCCATTGGGTTTTTTTATACCTTTCTCTGCTACATTAAAGAGCCCTTTAATAGCCAATCTTTTCTCTCCAGTAAGGCACTTCAACATTTCAATGAAGTCACCTTTCAATCTTCTTTTGATAAGCTAAACAGGTTGAGCTCTTTCAATAGCTGACTAGAAGGCATTTTTCTCCAGCCTTCAGAACATTTGGAGGCTCTTTGCTTTCTCAACTCCAATTTCACACCATCTTTTTCAAATGAGGAGACCAAAACTGGAGGCAGTATTCCAGTATCAGTCTCAATGATACCATGTCACCTCCTGTGACGTTCTTGACATAATCTGTAACTGTATAGATCACCGTTGTGACCACTGTTCTATATTTGCAGCCAATATTGTATAAAGGTGGTCACATAAAGGGTCTATGGAGAGGTGATGATTGGCTGATTATAATTATGCTATCTCTAGATATGTATCATTTTTGTATTTGACATTATGAATATTGGCTCTATGCTGCCTGTATTTCAAACTTGTGCTATGCTTCTGGGGAACACCCCAGCCAGGCAAATTGGTGTCAGCTCTGCCTAGCCTGCTTGATGGCCCATTAAGGACCATCAGCTATACAACTGACCCATTGAGAGAAGGCAGTGACCCATTGTGGCTCAGCAAGGTGTGCAGGGACGTGCCTATGGACAGAACTCTAAGGTTTTTCGATGTCACGTGCTGGATAGAGTGTCCTTGGGACAAAGAAAGCAAAGACCACATGGCAAGAGACTATAAAAGACTGACGCCTCATCTCCATCTTGTCTTCAGTCCTGCTTCCTACCTCTGGAGGGACTTTGCTACAAACTGAAGCTCTGTACAAAGGACTGAATGGCCCATCCCAGTTGTGGATGTACTCCAGAGACTTGATTTGAACCTGCAGTTTATTCCATCACTGCTACAAGCCTGAACCAAGAACTTTGCCAAAGTACAAGTTTTGCCCACGGCACCATTTCCCCTAACGCTGGTCCTTGGTAACATTTCTTGATGGGGGAGGCAGGGGGAGGGGCGAGAGACGAGGCGTTTTCTCTCTGTTTCTTTCCTCTCCGTTTTCTGCTCCTTCCTTCAATTCCAGAAACCTCCCTTGTGTTTCAGACTGTGCAGTGACACCCTCCCCAGCCCAGGACTATGGAGCCTTTGGAGCAGAAAGATCCTAGGAGCTAAGGATGAATCCAGGGGTGAGTAGCTGGCAGGAAGGAGTCCTAGCAACTCTTCTGGGAGTGCAGGGGAGGAATGACTCCCCCTTCTCTACATTCTCCCCATGGGGCTCTGCGGAGCAGGGAGGGTTGTGTGATAAATACCATCCAACATTCCCCTTTGATCCAAGCCGAGAGACATCTCAGCTATGCACGATCCCCTTGGCAGCACGAAACAAGGGATGTTTTCCACTGCCCAGGAGACCCAGCCAGGGACTGATGTGCTGTAGATATGTTGGGAAAAGTGACTGTCTGAATTGCCAAGGCAGGAAGCAAACAATCTACAGCAACATCATTAACCACAAACACACTCTAACCATGCTCCAGCCAGAAGGGAAATGGGCAGGAATTCTTGCTGTTCAGCCATGGCCACACATCCAGAGCTGCACAGCAGTGAGGGTGCTGGGCAAGCTGGTCTGAGCGAACAGTTGGAAATGATCCTTCAGTGAGAACAGAACCAGAGTGTAGACAGGCGCCAGTGTTAAGTGGTTGAGGCTGAGGCTTTAGGAAGCTGGCCTACGATACCACAGGAATCTTTCTGTGGAGGTTTGATTCTTGCCACCTAGGGGAAGCTGGTGTGTGAACATAAGAACATAAGAACATAAGAAAGGCCGTACCGGGTCAGACCAAAGGTCCATCTAGCCCAGTATCTGTCTACCGACAGTGGCCAATGCCAGGTGCCCCTGAGGGAGCGAACCTAACTGGCAATGATCAAGTGATCTCTCTCCTGCCATCCATCTCCATCCTCTGACGAACAGAGGCTAGGGACACCATTCTTACCCATCCTGGCTAATAGCCATTTATGGACTTAACCACCATGAATTTATCCAGTCCCCTTTTAAACATTGTTATAGTCCTAGCCTTCACAACCTCCTCAGGTAAGGAGTTCCACAAGTTGACTGTGCGCTGCGTGAAGAAGAACTTCCTTTTATTTGTTTTAAACCTGCTGCCTATTAATTTCATTTGGTGACCCCTAGTTCTTGTATTATGGGAATAAGTAAATAACTTTTCCTTATCCACTTTCTCAACATCACTCATGATTTTATATACCTCTATCATGTCCCCCCTTAGTCTTCTCTTTTCCAAACTGAAGAGTCCTAGCCTCTTTAATCTTTCCTCATATGGGACCCTCTCTAAACCCCTAATCATTTTAGTTGCTCTTTTCTGAACCTTTTCTAGTGCTAGAATATCTTTTTTGAGGTGAGGAGACCACATCTGTACACAGTATTCAAGATGTGGGCGTACCATGGATTTATATAAGGGCAATAATATATTCTCAGTCTTATTCTCTATCCCCTTTTTAATGATTCCTAACATCCTGTTTGCTTTTTTGACCGCCTCTGCACACTGCGTGGACATCTTCAGAGAACTATCCACGATAACTCCAAGATCTTTTTCCTGACTCGTTGTAGCTAAATTAGCCCCCATCATGTTGTATGTATAGTTGGGGTTATTTTTTCCAATGTGCATTACTTTACATTTATCCACATTAAATTTCATTTGCCATTTTGTTGCCCAATCACTTAGTTTTGTGAGATCTTTTTGAAGTTCTTCACAATCTGCTTTGGTCTTAACTATCTTGAGTAGTTTAGTATCATCTGCAAACTTTGCCACCTCACTGTTTACCCCTTTCTCCAGATCATTTATGAATAAATTGATTAGGATTGGTCCTAGTACTGACCCTTGGGGAACACCACTAGTTACCCCTCTCCATTCTGAGAATTTACCATTAATTCCTACCCTTTGTTCCCTGTCCTTTAACCAGGATAGGGACGATTCAGCGAGAAAAGAAGGATCGGGCCCAGGAGGGCAGGCAACAGACAGAGAGATTTGGAAAACAGGTTGGAAACTTTTGAGGGTGTAGTGGAAAGAAGGAGTAAGTGAATATGAGCATGAGAATTTCAAATACTCAGGAGGATATTTGGAATGGTGATTTGAGTTGATAAAAGTGACTGTTGGGAGACAAGCAAGTGATTTTTAAGGAAAGTGAAAAGTTGACTCTATAGTTGCTGGAGGGAACAGCGGTTGAGCTTTGTAAAAAAATGCTAAAGAGAAAAGTTTTTGGTGTCTTTGAAATGTTTGTAGATAAATTCAGGCAAAGAAATTATTAGATTGCAATCATTTGGCTATGAACAATTTTGTTAAATCAGTTGAAGAATGTATACTGTGCTATGTAATTAAAATTGTATTAGGCTCTAACGGCACTGTAAGAGGTGATGTTTTTCTGTCAGTGTTTAAAAGCAGGAGTTAAAAGAAATAAAAGCAAGCCAGAAAGCATCTGTGTTAATGCCAATTAATTAACTGATAAGGTAAAGGCCGCTGAAACCAGGGCTGTCTGAGAAACACATACGAGAAATATGGGGTAATTCCTCTGTTTTGCCTAGAATCAACAAGAGTATTTGTATATTTTAAGTATTTAACTGCCCCGAAGGGGTGGACCTCTGTTTTTGTCTTTCAGATAATCAAAGAAAACTAATGCCAGCTGCACAGCATTCAACATACCATGATTTACTGGCACAGTCAAAATTATGTTGTGTGTTCTATGTTCTGTCTTGTGGTGTTTGTCTCGAGGCCAGAATTGTTGTGTTTAATATTTTCATGGGATGGTCTGATTTGAAATCAAGCAGAAGGGTTGGATTGAAATGCAGATACAGTTGAACCCTGTTATCTCGATGGCCTAGGGGTTTGCCAAAAACCGTCGAGATAACCGATGATCGAGATAAACAAAAACCAATATGGCGGCAATACATTAACATGTGCTTGAAATTTCTTTATGCACATGATGTGCGTTAATAAATGAGAATGTACATGCACATGTTTTTGGAGGTTTTTTTACACAGTTTTTTTGTTTACCAGTATACAATACAAACCACCGTCGATTCTCGATACAAACCTTTATTATATTCTCCAACATTGCAAACACAAAGATCGCTCACAAAATCACAAAATCACAAAAAACGTGCGGGGTGTAGTTCGTTTTTACAAAAAGCTAACCAGTGTCAAAATTAAATTTGCGAGTCATTTCACTCTGACACAGCTCTGAAAAGTATCGTACACGCGGTTACTGTGGTTTCTTTACAAAGCCTAAAATGCTTTGTTGCTTTTTGCCTTTAACAGTCTGCTTGAAAACAAATGCTTCAATATTATTTATGCTGTCTAAAACAGTTTCATCTCCTACAAAAGAACCATACCGTCGAATTTTCTGTAGCATTTCTACCACCTCAGCAGCTGAGGGAATTGGTTCCAAATCTTCGTCCGCATCTTCTTCATCTTCTTTGTCATTGCCGCATGCAGATGTGCTTGCCTGTGCTGACTGCACACTTGATACAATGTCTTCATCGGTGATCACGCCATCAGTAACGACGTCTTTGTCGATTTCTATGTAATCTCGGAATTCCTGGACAGTGATGGCTAACTCCTGTGCCTCCTCTTCCAAGATAGCATCTGTAAGGCTTGATTTTCCCGCCACACTTCCGCGAGTTCTTCTGCGGCTGCACGGCACTGTGCCTGAAACTCATCATCGGAAATATCCTGAATGACGCAGTGCATCCAGCAGTTTGAGATTGTTTCCTTCTTCACGTCATTCCAGGCTGATCTCAGGAAGTTCATTGCATCTAGAAGGGAAGGGGTGTACTGTGCCTTCTTTTCATGATGGAGCAGGTATTGGCGCATCAACATTTTCCTGTAGTACACCTTAAGCACTTGGATTATCCCCTGGTCCATTGGTTGGAGCTTACTGGTTGTGTTAGGTGGAGATAAAAGATCTTATTGGCCTTGAGACCAGGAACATCCGGATGAGCTCTACAGTTGTCCACGATCAGTGCCACCTTCCTTTTCTCTGCTTGGAACTTCCTGTCCCACTTTTTCACCCATGCACTGAATAGATCTCCTGTGATCCAGGCGCTTGGCTGGCCATCGTAATCACAGTGGAGAACTTTGGTCTGCTTAAAGCATCTGGGATTCTTGGACTTTCCTATAACGTAGAGCGGCAGTTTTTGGCTTCCATCCATGTTAGCAGCAACTAGCACTGTAAGTCGGTCCTTCGACTTTTTTTCCACCGTGACAAGCCTCCCCACGAAACGCCATAGTCTTGTCTGGAAGGCATTTCCAAAACAGCCCAGTTTCATCAGCATTAAAAATGTTCCGAGTCTCATAGGTATCCAAAATTGTGCGCATTTGAGTCTTCAGCCATGAATCCACTTGTTCCTGTTGAACCGCAGCGCTCTCTCCACAAATTGCTTTGAAGACAATGTTGTGCCTCTTTTTGAAACGATCCACCCACCCCTGACTTGCTTTAAAGTCAGGGTGTCCTAGCTTTGCAGCAAGGATGTCCGCCTTCTCCATCAGCAAGGGACCATTGACGGGAAGCTTTGTTGCTCGCGTATTTGTGAACCATTGAAACAGTGCATCGTCGACATCTTTGTGCTCAGCCACTCTAAGTTTTTTTCTTGCTGGATCAAAGATAGACTTCTCGTACATTTGCTTTATCACGTCGGCCTTCTTTTTCCATCCTGAAATGGTGTTTGCTGGAATGCCATGCTGACGACTAAGGTCTGCCGGTTTTCCTCCTTTTTCTAGCTGCAGTATGATTTCATACTTTTTCTCTATTGACTGATTGTCCAGTTTTCTCTTAACACCTCCAGACATTTTTAGAAGGGAAAAAATAAACAGATCCTTCAGACAAGATCAACAAGAATGAGTGAACTGGCATGGGAGTGAACAACCATACAGACCGTGATCACGTACTACGTGAACTCAGCACATGCGCAGTGACTCAAGATAACCGTCTTATACACGCTGCCTGCACGTGGCTGGATCCGGCAAAGCGGGACAGGGAAGCCGGGCGGGCGGCAGGCGAAGCCGGGACCAGGTAGGCGGGGCGGGGACGGGTAGGGACCAGGTTGGGGGGGGCGGGCCGGCGGTGAAGCGGAGCCGGGCCGACGGGCGGGCGGCGAGGCGGAGCCGGGCGGGCAGGCGGAGGCGAGCCGGGACCAGGTATGCGGGTCCGGGCGGGAGGCGAGGCGGAGCCGGGCGGGCGGGCGGCAGGCGAGCCGGGACCAGGTATGCGGGTCCGGGCGGGCGGGCGGGGACAGGCAGGGACCGGGCGGGAGGCGAGGCGGAGCCGGGGCGGCGGGCGGCAGGCGAGCCGGGACCTGGTATGCGGGTCCGGGCGGGCGGGCGGGACAGGCAGGGACCGGGCGGGAGGCGAGGCGGAGCCCGGGCGGGGGGGCGGCAGGCGAGCCGGGACCAGGTATGCGGGTCCGGGCGGGCGGGCAGGGACAGGCAGGGACCGGGTATGCGGGGGCGGGCAGGCGGTGAAGCGGAGCCGGGCCGACGGGCGGGTGGCGAGGCGGAGCCGGGCGGGCAGGCGGCAGGCGAGCCGGGACCAGGTATGCGGGTCCGGGCGGGCGGGCGGGGACAGGCAGGGACCGGGCGGGAGGCGAGGCGGAGCCGGGCGGCGGGCGGCAGGCGAGCCGGGACCAGGTATGCGGGTCCGGGCGGGCGGGCGGGGACAGGCAGGGACCGGGCGGGAGGCGAGGCGGAGCCGGGCGGGCGCGGGCGGCTGGCGAGCCGGGACCCGGTATGCGGGTCCGGGCGGGCGGGCGGGACAGGCAGGGACCGGGCGGGAGGCGAGGCGGAGCCGGGCGGGCGGGCGGCAGGCGAGCCGGGACCAGGTATGCGGGTCCGGGCGGGGCGGGGCCTGGCTGGGCCCGGGCGGGAGGCGAGGCGGAGCCGGGCGGGCGGGCGGCAGGCGAGCCGGGACCAGGTATGCGGGTCCGGGCGGGCGGGCGGGGACAGGCCGGGACCTGGCGGTCGGCGAGCCGGAGCCGGGCGGGCGGCGGGCGGCAGGCGAGCCGGGACCAGGTATGCGGGTCCGGGCGGGCGGGCGGGGACAGGCAGGGACCGGGCGGGAGGCGAGGCGGAGCCGGGCGGGCGGGCGGCAGGCGAGCCGGGACCAGGTATGCGGGTCCGGGCGGGCGGGCGGGGACAGGCAGGGACCGGGTATGCGGGGGCGGGCAGGCGGTGAAGCGGAGCCGGGCCGACGGGGGGGTGGCGAGGCGGAGCCGGGCGGGCAGGCGGCAGGCGAGCCGGGACCAGGTATGCGGGTCCGGGCGGGCGGGCGGGGACAGGCAGGGACCGGGCGGGAGGCGAGGCGGAGCCGGGCGGGCGGGCGGCAGGCGAGCCGGGACCAGGTATGCGGGTCCGGGCGGGCAGGCGGAGACAGGCAGGGACCGGGTATGCGGGGGCGGGCAGGCGGGGAAGCGGAGCTGGGCGGGCGGGTACGCGGGGAACCGCCGGGCTGGGGAGCCGGGCGGCCGGGGAACCGCGTGGCTGGGCGGCTGGGGACACGGTGGGTCGGGGACGGGCTCGAGATATTAGGGTTCTGCAAATCGACATAACAGATGAGAAACCCATAAGGCAAACAGGGCGTTTGGCGGTTCCTCTTGTAAACCGTCCACTTAATAGGGTTGGCAAGTTAACCGAGGTCGACATAAATGGGTTCCACTGTACTTGTTTTGTTCAACTTAGAATACAAAGTGTTTGGTTACATCAGAAAAATGTGATATACTAAAGTCTAATACATTTTCTTAAGTAAGAGAAAGAAACTACATTGGCCAAATCTTTTAATTTAGAGTGGTTATTAAAATTTGCATACTGCCAGTCTTTGGAAGCAAGGACATGAAAAGTTAACCCACTCCCCATATTGTACAAGGATCCTTCTGGCTACTTCAGACTTTTAGCCAGAGGGCTGGGGATGGTGGAAAGCTATTGGACTAGAAGTTATATTAAGTGAACTTCTCAAAGTGGGTGTGCTTGTCCTGGCTTGTCCTTCCAAAGTTCTGTAATACGGTTATTTTAGTGAAAGGGTATATGTGGCATACATTGAATAATAATAATTCTGTACTGTATAACAGTACTGTTTATGTGTTCATGGTATGAAAAAGGTGTATAAGTAAAGAGTAGAAGTTTCCTTTGTATGTTAACGAAAAAAAAAAAAAAGCCAAGAAGGGAGAAAAAAAAAAAGAGAATGGCTAACATGCGCTGGCCCCAGTCAAGGACACCGCTTGGCTGCCTACCAAGGGAAGGGGGGGGGGAATGGTTGCTGCAGTTACACGAGATTGGTGTGGAGCGGCCAGCCCACTCTCCTCCTTGGGGACCTTTTGTAAATATTCAGATTGATTTTATTTCAATGTCTAAATGTTGTGGTTATGAATATGTATTAGTTTTAGTTGATGTATTTACCAATTGGGTTGAAGCTTTTCCTTGCAGGAAAGCAGATGCCAGGACTGTTGTGAAATTTCTGTTTAAGGATTTTGTACCACGTTTTGGCATCCCTGTGACTATCAACAGTGATCGTGGAACTCATTTTACTGGACAGATTGTAAAGGAGTTATGTGCAGCTCACTGCCCTCACCACCCACAGTCTGCTGGGACAGTGGAACGCCAGAACGGGATTTAAAAAAAAATAAACTGGCCAAGATTTATGTTGAGACAAACTTGAAGTGGCCAGATGCCCTTCCTTTGGCACTGATGAGTATGAGATCCATTCCCAATCGAAAGACTGGACTCAGCCCTCATGCAATTTTTACAGGACGCCCAATGCGACTACCAGCTGCACCCCCACTAACCCCAGCTCAGATGGACATTCATTTGACAGATAACATAATGCTGAAGTATTGTCAGGCACTAATGAAATGTGTTAAGTCTTTTTTATACACAGGTGATGGAAGCACTACCAAAGGATCCTGTGCAACCTTGCCACTCGTTGGAACCAGGAGCCTGGGTCTACATAAAGATCCATCACCGAAAGACTGCCTTGGCTCCACGCTGGAAAGGCCCTTTCCAAGTCCTGCTGACTACCGACACCGCTGTGAAGTGCCACAGACTGACTGCTTGGACCCAGGATTCTCACTGCAAAAAGACCCCTCCACATCAGGAGAATTTTCCTACTGATGATTAGCCTGTTTTTCTTCTAGCTCTACTGTGCTTTTGGACAGCAGGGAAAAAGGACAAGGTGACGTACTGGCAACCTCTCCCTTGTCCACTGACAGACCAACTGTGCCTTTAGACTTTTCAAGAAGAAGCAAAGCCATTACAGGGTGATATGTGCTGGCAACCTCTCCCCTGTAGGATGCTAAACCACAATTGTTTTGGGAAAGAAGAAGACACACTCACTCCACTGACATTGCCAAAGTCCAGGAATTCCTGACTGAAAAGGACATTGAGAACTGACCCTGGTGAAGAAACAAAGAATTACATACTGGCAGGAAGAAATTTGTGGGACCCATGCTTGGGACTGTGGTATTAATTGGATTTTGGGGTTTATTCTACAGGCTGCACCCTGTGTTCTGGATAAATCCTTCAGTATGTATTGCCCTCCCTAATTGGATTTTAAATGACATTGCCCTTATCCATTTTCACGTCACTTTTACATACCCAGATTGCTCACAAGGGGCTGCCATTAGATTAGCACAACGGAGAACCTGGAATAAGAGGACATTGGGCAGATCCCTATGGGCTGGGGCTAATAGTGTCATAGCCATTTGGACTATTCTTAAAGGCCATGGACGAGATGAGAAATTAGGCCAACTAGAAAAGGCCACTAGCCTTATTCTTAAAACTCAGCTATCTTAAGTACGGGCTGAAGTTGGGGAGTATTATGTCATTTCCGCCCTTAGTTCTATGACCCAGAAGTTACTGACAGAGATGGTATTGAATATCGCTGAGGCTGGGAAGGCATTGCAGTGGGATCTAGACCAGACTTGGCCCATTGCCCTTACAGACGCGTCAGGAGTACCATCTGATCTGTGGTCATGAAGACATACTTGGACACTTTCTGGATGGAAGTGTGGACATTCACAGTGCTCCTTCCAACCATATGGCCGGTTAGGGTGGGTGTGGGCTCCCACATACCGAATCCTGCTGGGTCCATGGGGAGGATGCATGTGGGATTGGGTGATTCACCGAGATATCTGGGAAGTGAGACTGCCTGATTCTCCTAATCGATTTTTAGTTAGTGCTCCTGGGATTACAGCTGATATTTGGATGGGGTTAGGAAATCTATGGACATTTTGGCCGTTAGAACCACCACAGCTTCAGTGTGTACAGAAACTGAAGCTAGGGGAAGTTGTCACTGTTTATGACAATATTTGTTGAGAGGGTGGAGGTCAGGGAACTACCCTGACGGGACACCCACTTTTTCAAGCTAATGATCGCTGTGTGTACGTTAATGCCACCACTTTACAAGATATACATATTGATTTTACCACTGCTGCAGGCAATTATATCATTTACTGGCCTGCAGATAGAATGCAGGTAGAATGTTGCAAGTAGCTCTTAGATTTCAGGTATATTTTGATTGGACTAGGGTAGTGCCTGATCGGTTTCAAAATTTGCTTTCATTGTTACCAAAGGTTCAAAGAATCTCTGAATTGCAAGGGCAAATTCACATGCTTTAGAATATATATCAAGCTGGAAAGAATGCCTTTCATACAGCGTATATAGTGTTTACTTTATGTACTAGGTATGATGTTTTGTGCTTTGTAATCACGATTGTACAACAGCCCCATTATATTATTCCTATGGGAATGTTATTGTTTGTAATGTTGTTAGTTAGTTTAGGATTATGTTCTTGTTGTTGTAAAGGGTATAATGCTAGTAATAATACCTTTCATGTTCGTGCTGATCATGCATTGTCATTACATCCCATGAAAACCCCTAAGATTGACATATTTGCTGTAGAATCTGACATCCATGGTTTGATGCAAATTGAGATTTGAAATATTTGTTGTACTAGAAGTACAAAAGGGGGGAGTGTGGAAGCCAGTAAATAATTAACAAGGTTTTGAAGAGATCTTAATGAATGTTAGTTAGCAAGAGTCAGGCCATACTGTAACCCTAATGACATGAGACTTGTAGGAGCAAAGATAGTGCGAGGCGACAGGACAAGAACTGTGTACAAAGTTATTACGACCTTGCAATCACTAACCAAAATGCAGGCTTGCTTTTCTTAGGCTTATCTTATTGTCTCACTCCTTTCTGCTATGTATAAACAAAATGTAGTTGTTGCTTTTTACTGTCTGTATTATTGCTAGAAATTGTCTGTAACAAAGGTATAAAGGCTTGATGTAATTGTTTACCAGTTGAGAGACCTGTCCAGGACCCTGTGTCCTATGGCACTCTCTCCCTCCATGGTAATTACTGGAGAAATAATAAAGTATTTGATTTTGCTGCACCCAAACAAAAAGCGAGAACTAAGTTTTTCTTCGACAACACAGACAGCATAATCATAACCAGCAACCCATAACCTGGTCTTAGACACCTTATATGACCCCCTTTACCTAAGATTTGGTGCCACTACAGGACCTTGGTTGCAAACCATGTTCTATATGGTCCCAGTTTATACCAATAACGTCACACTCCCTCCCATAGCAGGGCCGCTACCCAGGCACAAATGGGCACTTTGTTGATGATGTCACTGGGTGGTTGTGTAGCCCGTACAATTGTTACACCTATAAGATTACATATTCCGAAGCCCTTCACACCACTCGGGCTTATCTCTATACACCCATACAGTCTGTTCCCCAGTGTTCCCTTTCTAGCTCTGATGCTGCAGAGCATTTACCCCCGTCCTCCTTCCCAGCCTTGCCTGTGTCCCGGTTCCTGTTCCCCCCACTTAATAAACCTGATTCCAATTTCCCTTCCCCCTCCTGTTTGACCCCAGTTTATATAGTCATATTGCCAGCTACACCTAGCACGATTGATTGTACAGAAGAGAGAAACAATTAGAGAACCAGACAGATAAACAACAGAAAAGTGAGGGTGTAGCAGGGTGGATCCTGCTCCTGCCCGAAGGGGTTTAAAAAGTGGCCTGGCAGGGCTTGAGAGCCCTGCTCCAAAAAGCTGGGCTGATTGGGGAAGTGGCTGCAGCTGGGGGCCACGCCCCAAACTGAGGAACAGGGCCTTATAAGAAGGCAGGGAAGCCAGGATCCCAGAGAGTCTCTCTCTGCCTTCAGAGAGGGATGGGCCTGGCTGCTTAGCTTGAGATTGGATACCTGAGTGCAGCAGGGCTGGGGAAGGCTGAGGAGCCGGGGAGCTCCAGCCTAGAAAGCCCCAGGCTGCGGCCTAGCAGTGGGCCAATAGGTACTGGGGGTTGCAGAGGGCAACCTAGGGGTAGGACAAGGCAGCAGGTCCAAACCCAACTTTGCCTGTGATGAGTAGGCTGAGACTGCAGTCTGCCCCAGAGTGTGGGGCTAGACCATGACTGGCAGTAGCCAAATACTGAGGCAAGGTAGGGATAGAGGGTGGGGGTTCCCTGAGACAGAAAGGGAGACCCAGAGAGAAAGGGGTACTGCTAAGGGGCAGCACCCCATGTAAAAGGGCACCGGGTCCAGGGAGGGACACGGGGGCCTATGGACAGGCGGATCACTGGCCTGCAGAGGGCGCTCCGAACGCTGGACTGAGCTAATTCCCGGAGTGACCAGTAGGAGGTGCCGCAGGGGTGAGTACCGTCCTGTTACAGAGGGCCATAAAGATAGAACAATACAGAAATGAGAGTTTCGCAGTCAGAGCCATTGATAAGTGATTTCTTGCCAGACAGGATGCTGTCAAACTAAGTTTCTTTTATCCATCTTAAGATCTGTTTCTTTATCTGGTGGTGATGGGCATCATACAGACAGGATCGTCTTCCTAACAGCCTAATAGCACCTTATTTCAGTGTGACTGGTTTGGGATGAGAGGATGTGACCCTTCGCTTCCCAGCTAATGGCTGCCCCTGCTGCTTAGCCAAAGTCCTTAGCCTAAGAAAAAGGCCTCAGACTATCCTAGTGAGAGAAGACCCATACACAGGCAGACTGAGATTTTAAAGTGCTCTCAGATGAGCTCCAGACCAACAAGTATGCACAGTAATTATTCAGCCAGTATTTTAGGAGAACTGCAATGTTAGAGAGAATCATGAACTGCTCAGAGACAATTAATGCAGAGAAGCAGCAAAATCCGTCAAACATATAAGTGGTTATGACTTATTTACTTGGTCTTCAAAGAGAAAAAAAAGGCCTTGAGTCTCCTCCCTGTCATTAACCCCCTGCTCAGACAATCAGGGTAGAGACTGAGGATGGGAGGCTGAGGGGTCTCACCAGAGAGCTCAAAGGATGGCCCAGGTCACTGGCGGGGATCACTGCCCCAGCACTACTGCAGCTCCACAGTTTGGGGTGGACCTCCCACAGTGAGAGCTGCCGAGCACTCCCCCGCAACACACACACACACACACACACACACACACACACACACACCTCCTGGTGTTGGGAGGGGAACAGGAGAAAGGAGAAAAGAAGCAAGAGAGGAAGAGAAAGGAGGGATGGATGGAGGAAAAGGTGAAACAAAAAGGACAAACCCTAATGTCCTCAGTGATTCTAAGGGACAAGATCCCAGGTTTGGAATAAAATTCTGCCTCCTTAAGATCATGTTTTCCATGAATTCAACTGTCACCAGATGGATCAGACTGAACAGTTTCAAACCTCGAGGAGGCTCTTACCTTCTAAACAGGGTCGGCTGTTTTCAAGTAAAATCACTAAAAGGGAAGGAGAAAACTCGAAAGAGGTTCCTCCTGGCGCTCAGGTACGTGAACCCCAATATTCTCCCAGTCCTCAAAGAGAGACCTCGAGAAGGAGACTTGCTGAAGCAAAGCCACAGGGGTCTCTGAGGTTTCCCTGGCCCCTCGCCCCTGTCCTGCCTGGCTGATGTCAGCATCTCTCTGTGAGGTCACCACCTCCCCACCACCTTTGGCCAATAGTCTGATGTCCTGCAAAAGGCCTTTGTGATGTCACTGCCACACCCCTCCCTTGCTGGGCTAATGTCCTGCCCCTGGCCAGGCACTTTGGAGGTTTGAGCTACTCCCTGTGGATCACCCCACTCAAGGAGCATTCGTTCTAGGAAGCAAGCCGGCTAGACAGGAAAACATCAGACGCTGCTGCTCCCAATGCTACATTCAGTTTTAAAGAAATTAGTCAACTTTATTGCCAGAAGAGACCATTAGAGCATCTAATCTGAACCCTGCATATCACAGGCCTCCTGTATGACACAAGAGCTACTTTTGGGGTAAACACATTCCAGAAAGGCATCTAGTCTTCATGAAATGACGTCACGAGACGGAGAATCCACCACTTTCCTTGGTAGCTTGTTCCTGTGGTGAATCATCCTTGCTGTTGAATATTTGTGCCTTAATTGTAATATGAATTTGTCTCTTTTCACCTTCCCGCCATTGGGTTTTTTTATGCCTTTCTCTGCTACATTAAAGAGCCCTTTAATAGCCAATCTTTCCCCTCCAGTAAGGCACTTCATCATTTCTAGCTGCTTTTCTCTGGGCTGGGGGTTGTTCCCACAGGAAGGTGTTTGCTTCTTATCCCCGAGGCCATCAGTATGTCTGCTCTTCTCTAGTCAGCCCACTTGCCAAGCTTGATTGTCCTTGGTTGGGCTGCCAGCCCCTCTCCAAGGATTGCAGCTGTCTGGAGGTACTGCTCTCCACGCCTTGCTCAGTCACACCTCATTCATTCAACAGGGCAGTTGATTACCAAGTGGGGGGGAGATCTTATTCTACTTCTAGCAAAAAGACACTTCTCTTTTACCTTAATTACACTACCTTAGGGGCCCGCTATAACATATTACAAGGTTCAATACAAAGTCATATACAAGTTATACAAAAATGCATAATGCAGAGATTTATCTACAACTGCATTGATTGACTGTGTAGTAATATAGTGACCCCTGGTCTTTGAATGAGGCTTCATACTTGCCTCATTAATGCAGAGAAGCAGCACAATCCATCAAACATATAAGTGGTTATGACTTATTTACTTGGTCTTAAAAGAGAACAAAAAGGCCTTGAGTCTCCTCCCTGTCATTAACCCCCTGCTCAAACAATCAGGATATAGACTGAGGATGGGAGGCTGAGGGGTCTCACCAGAGAGCTCAAAGGAGGCCTCAAAGGCAAAAAACTATTCTGTACATAGTTTAGTCCTATTCAGTGTCTACTCGGCGCTTCTTGGCTTGATCTTGTATTCATTAAATGGAGCATCTCTTGTCACTGTCCAGCAATAGTCTGCCAGCATTGATGGGCTCCATTTGCCCTGATAGCGGTTCTCCATGGTTGCAATGTCCTGGTGAAATCGCTCGCCGTGCTCGTCGCTCACTGCTCCGCAGTTGGGTGGAAAAAAAATCTAGATGAGAGTGCAAAAAATGTCTCTTTAGTGACATGTTGCAACCAAGGCTTTTGTAAGCCTTGTGGAGGTTTTCCACCAACAACTTGTAGTTGTCTGCCTTGTTGTTTCCGAGAAAATGTATTGCCACTAAGTGGAAGGCTTTCCATGCCGTCTTTTCCTTGCCACGCAGTGCATGGTCAAACTTCTTGACATCTACTTGACATCTACTGGCACTTTAAGAGAAACCACCAACAGGTAGCAAAGAACTGCATAAAATACAAGAGAGCCTCTCCTTGCAAAGCAAGGAGCTGCTGTCCACAGTGCAGCAGGGAGCATGAAAGCTAATGCAGGGAGCACAAGCTAGACCAAATGGAACAGGACATTAGCAGAGCGGGGAAGGGCCCTCTCTGCAGCAACAGCAGGAACCAGAGGCTTCCAGGAAGCTGGAATGGCTGCCCCTGAATGGAATGGTCCTACAGGAGAGGGGTGGGCAGCAAGCTTGCAGAGTGGGAGGATAACTCATTGTGGAACCCCAGCAAGCTCAGTGGGACTGCCTGGCGTAGGGGAGGGCAGGACTGGGCCCGGCCGTTGTGGAACAGACAGTGTGTCCAAACCCGCCAGGCTGGCCATGCAGAAGCCTCTCTCCTTCCAAGCCACTGCCAAATTCCCTGCCCCGGGGGCAGCTCAGACAAAAGCCAGGGGCTCCGCCGTGAGTAAACCAGCCTCCTTTCTCCCACTTCCAGACCCCCTCATCAATACAATCCAGCTGGGCAAAAGGCGGCAGGAGGAAGAGCAGAGGGTGGAAGGTCTCTCCCACTAAGGGCAGGATCTGTATTGTCTAGGGAGCATTAAGAGGAGTTTAACAAGCTCCACGTACTCAGGAGGCATCTCATGTCCGGCCCAGCTGCCCTGCGTGTGCAGGGGTCTCTGCCAGCCACTGTTACTCCACATCTGTGATCCATGTGGCACCGCTGCTCGCGGTAATGCTGACTAGCGACGGCAAGATCTCCACCCAGCAGGAACAGGCTGCCGCCCTTGGAGCAATACATTAGAAGAGTTCTAATTTATTTCCCTTCAGTTGTGAGGCAACTGGCTGCTGCGATGCCCAGAGCACATCCAATATCCCATGTGTCCAGAGCGTCCGCTGTCCCTACCATGGGCTGCAAATCGGCACGCGGAGTCCGAGAGACTACAGCTCGTCAGCTGGGCTGTGCGCAAGGGGAGCCTGCGGCTGGAGATCCCCCTCCTCTCCAGGGCTCCCTTCAGCACTTGGCCCCAGGGGGCTTTTTGCTTCCTCAACCTTCTCCTTCTTGTTTTTCTTTTTCCTCTCTGCTGCCTTCTTGTTCTTGCCACCCTTTCTCTTTGCCTTCTCCCCCCGCGGTCGCTACATCTCCCTTCTTGCTGGACCATTGCTCTGCCAGGCAGCTTGTGTCTTTCCCTTTCAGCACATGGTCCGCACAGAGAAACTGAGCCAGGTCTTCCTTCTGGTGATGCCTGTACCAGTCCACACACCATCCATATGCAGAATGAAGTTTGGAATGAGCACCAATAGACAGGTGAGGTGTCACACCTCACCTCCGTATTGGTGCACTCAGCAAAATTCATTCCGCACATGGACATAGCAAATTAGAGGAAACACTGCTCCTGATTTTCAACCTCTCTCTCAGATCTTGAATTTCATACATTGACTCATCAGAAGAAAGTGCTCTCAAGTGAGCTACAGACCAACAGTGGTTCATAGTAATTATTCAGCAAGTATTTTAGAAGACCTAGAACATTAGAGGAAATCATCACCTGCTAAGAGACAATTAATGGAGAGAAGCAGCAAGATTAATCCCGTACATTGGATTGGTTGTGACTTCTTTGCCTGATTTGAAAAAAGACCAAAAGGACCTGAGTCTCCTCGCTCACGATAGCCCCCTGCTCGGCCAATCACCACTGAGACTCTGAGGGGCGGGAGGCTGAGGGATCTCACCAGATGTCCCAAAGGACGGCCCAGGTCACCATCACAGGGGATCACTCTCAGATCCAGCCCCACCTCTTGGTGAGGACCTCTGCAATGAGAGCAATACCCCTCCCCTGCCGCACTCCACACACATCCCTCCTCGGTAGATTGAGGGAAGCTGGGAAAAGGGAAAAAAGAAGCAAGACAAGAGGGGAAAGGAGGGAGGAAAGAGGAAAAGAGAAACGAAAAAGGACAAACCCCAATGTCCCCAGGGATTCCAACCATCAAAACCTAGGGAGGAAATCAAATTCTGCCACCTGAAGCCAGTGTTTCCTGGGCCTAGAATGCTGCCTGCGCCAGGTGGATCAGACTGAACAGGTTCCAAACCTCTCTGAGCCTCTTACCTTCTCAAAGGGAAGTTTCTTTTCAGCACAATCCATGGTAGGAAAGGAGAAAACTCCAGTGTTTCCTCCTCATGCTCACATCCATGAATCTGAATTCTCTCTCAGCCCTCGAGGAGAGACCTCCCGAAGGAGATTTGCGGCAGCAAAGCCGCGGGCTCTCAGAGACAGACCTGGCCCTGCACCTCTGTCCTGCCCGGCTGATGTCGGGGTCTCTCTCTCTCTGAGGTCACCCCCTCCCCACCACCTTTGCCCAATAGGCCGAGTTCCTGCAAAAGGCCTTTGTGATGTCACTGCCACACCCACCCCTCCCCTCAAAGCTGATGTCCTGCCCCTGGCCAGACTCGTTGGGTCTTTGAGTTGTTTCCCCTGGATCTGGGGTTGCCAACTTTCTGACCCAACAAAACTGAACACCCTCATCCCGCCCCTTCGCAGAGGTCCCGGCCCGCTCAATCCATCTCCCTCCGTCGCTCGCTCTCCCCCACACTCACTCACTCGCTCCTTTTCATCGGGCTGAGGAGGGCTGGGGAGGGTCCCTTTTCAACTGGGTGTTGTCGGGACAGACCTGGGAAGGAGGCTGCCTGCCAAACACCTTTAAGAGGAGCTGTCCCTCCCTGTCAGAAAATCATCTCCCTCCTTCTCTTCAGTGATGGCTTGAATTATTCCTTATCCCGGCAGAGCCGGAGGATTGAAAGCAGCAACATCAAACCCCTGTGCAGCTAGCAGGAATGGACACACACACTCCCTTGTATCTCAACAGATATTTAGTTTTACTCTTGGTAAACTACAAGGCTAAAGGGATGGGCGGTGGCACCACAGCTAAGGAATGAAACACAACACAATCATCATCCTTATGCCCATCGGTGCCTCTTGATTCTTCCTTTGTCTCTCTCTGACCACCGTCGCCCTCTGTCGGTTCACTGACAGTGCCACACTCACTGCTTCCGACACACAAAGACTCACACACACATCTTGCATGCAAAACCTCACCAAGGAGTCAGATGCACCTGCTGGTTCCCTGCACCCCTGTTCTACAGAATCCAATCCCAGGGAAAGCTTGTCGGGCCCACAACTGGTGGGGAGTCCTGGGCTGGAGGATTTAACCTACAGTGATGGCACTCGCAGGAAAGATGCTGAACGAGTGCAAGTTAAACATTGGGAGCTCCGCTTCCAGTCCCCTCACAGCTCAGTCCATCTCTCCAGGAAAGGGGCACATCTGAATTCGCAGCTGGGTCAGTCTAGCTGCGTAGTTCTTGTTTACACCCAGTCAGCTCTGAGGCCTGTTTCGCACCCTGGGTTTGAGGAGACCATCAGAACCGACTCTCTGCAATAGCAAAAGCAGGAGGCCATGTTATTGCTCCTGCCCCAGCACAGACAGACAACGAGGGAAATGGTCTGTGTTGGAGGGTGGGGCTCCCTGCCCTGGGCTAAAGACCAGCACCTCCCTTTTCCCTTTGTCACTCGTGAAGCTTTTCTTTCAGCAGCGAGCCCTAGAGCTCAGTTGCTGGAGCGCTGCGTTTGTCACTGACGCTCGGGGAGCTCCAACATCACTGGGCTCTTCTACCAGCAAGTCCAACGAAAGGACTGATTTCCTCATGTAGCCTGCTCCGGGACCGTCAAAAGGATCTTGTCCCATTCTTCTTCATGGAAGGCCATCTTGTAGCCTGCAACAACATCCATGGTGTGATGGCAGCCCTCAACATCGTTCACAGTCCACATGAGTGGAGACTGTTCGTTGATTCATCGAAGACGAGTCTTAAAGCTGTTTTACTGCATAATGGCAATGTTTTGCCATCAATTCCACTTGGTCATGCAGTCCATATGAAGGAAACCTAGGACAACATGAAACAACAACATGAAACCTCTCTGAGGCTCTTCTCTGCTCCACAGGGACGTCTGTCTTCTCACTCAATTAGCAGTGGGAAAGGGGAAAACCCCAAGGAGGATCCTCCTCGCGCTCACAGGCGTGACCCTGTATTATCTCTCACTCCTCAAGGGGAGACCTTGAGAAGGAGACTCCCTGCAGCAAAGCCAGTTCCCCCACCCTGCAGCCTCTTTACCTGCCCCTGCTCATAGACTCTCTGTGAGGTCACCGCTTCCCAACCTCCTTTGACCAATCAGCCCAGCTCCTGTAAAAGGCTAGTGTGATGTCACCGCCCTGGACAGCCCCTTTGCATCTTTGAGCTGCTCCTGCTGTGTCACCCCCACACCCCCACTCACTCAGTGTTACTTCTGGACACCAAGCAGGCGACACATGAAAACATCAGAGGCTGCTCAATGGGCCATACTTAGTTTTGCAGAGATTTGTAGACGTTAAGGCAAGAAGAGACCTTTGGATCATAGAATCATAGGACTGGAAGGACCCCAAGAGGTCATCGAGTCCAGTCGCCTGCACTCAAGGCAAGACTAAGTATTATATAGATCATCTCTGACAGGGCTTTGTCTAACCTGCTCTTAAAAATCTCCAAGGATGGAGATTCAACAACCTCCCTAGGCAATTTATTCCACTGCTTAACCACCCTGACTCTTAGCAAGTTTTTCCTAATGTCTAACCTAAACCTCCCTTGCTGTAATTTAAGCCTCTTGATTCTTGTCCTATCATGAGAGGTTAAGGAGAATAATTTTTCTCCTGCCTCCTTGTAACAACCTTTTAGGTACTTGAAAACTGTAATGTCCCCTCTCAGTCTTCTCTTCTCCAGACTTAACAAATCCAATTCTTTCAATCTTCCCTCATAGGTCATGTTTTCTAGACTTTCATCATTCTTGTTGCTCTTCTCTGGACTTTCTCCAATTTCTCTGCATCTTTCCAAAAATGCGATGCCCAGAACTGTACACAAGAATCCAGTGGAGGCCTAATCAGCACGGACCTAGGCTGGGGAGACCTACAGAAGGAGACTCTCCGCAGCAAAGTCCCGGGGGTCTCTGAGATGGCCCCAGCCCTGCAGCCTGTCCTACCTGGCTGTTGTCATGGACGCTCTGTGAGGTCACCGCCTCCCAACCTCCTTTCACCAATCAGCTGAGGTGCTGCACAAGGCCCTTGTGATGTCACCGCCTCACCCACCCCTGCCCTGCAGGGCTAATGTCCTGTCCCTGGCCAGCCCCTTTCATGTTTCAGCTGCTCTCCCTGTGACACCCCCACGCACTCAGGGTTAGTGCTGGGGATCAAGCAGGCAGCACATGGAAACCTCAGAGGCTCTCAATGTGCCACACTTAGTTTTGCAGAGATTTGGAGACTAAGGCCACAAAAGACACTTAGATCATCTCATCTGACCCCTCTGCACAGCCCAGGCCTCCTGTATGGCACTCTAGCAAGTTTTGGACCAAAGCAGACTCCACAAAGGCACCTCATCAAGGGATGGATGGAGAAAGCACCACTTCCCTTGGTGGTCTGGAGGAAATTGATGCTGTCAGGGGCAGGGAATTCACCCCAAGGCCACGCTTGGGAGTCTGTATCATAACACGCATGCACAACAGTACTGCACAAAGTTTGTACACGTCACCTTAACTCTGATGGTTCCTAATGTTTAAAGGCCCCCAGGGGTGCAACTTGGAGCTGGGGTACCACTGAGCCCTCTATCTCCCCAGCCTGGGCTCCCTCTCACACAGCTGCTGGGAGAAGATGCAGCTCGCTCCCGGCCCTGCACTCACACAAACCTTTGCACAGGCAGGGACACACCCAGCTGCAGGGACTAGGAAGCTTCTCCCCAGCTCCCCAGCCTAGGTCCCCGGTGCTGCAGCGTCTTGCCCTGGCCAAAAGCCTGAGAGGATCAGTTTATTCCTCAGTCTGCTCCTCCCTACAAGTGGAGAGGATCATGCACCAGTCTCTGGTCCTGAGCAGGTGCCCCAGCACATCTAGCAAAACACAGGGCTTTAGGGGGAAATAGATCACACATTGATTAACTACGCAAAGATAGGCTTGAAGGGATTGTAAGCAATGAGCGCACAGCTCAATGCAGGTTACCCAAGAACTGAACCAAAAGAACCCTCTGCTTTGGCCTCAGCGGCAGATCTGGGGCGGTGAGAGCTGAAGCTCCAGACTCACTTTCCTGCTCAGCCCCAGCTCTTTCCCCCAGGTCTTTCCCCTCGCCGGCAGGCTCTGGCTCAGCGGCTGACTCCAGCCACCGCAAACAGTCCGAACCCTCCCTGCCCCCCAGAGCTGGGCGCAAAGGGGGCTAATGCAGATCTCTCCCCCATACAGACCCGGCTGGGGCAGCAGCAGCAGCAGCCCAGGCACCCACCGGCCCCCCAGCAGCCCCCACACTCCAAATGCCCTGCACCGCACACACCCGCCGGCCTCACAGCTCCTCCCCACCCTCCCATGGTCTCATGGGCTCATAGACTCATAGACTCGAAGGCCAGAAGGGACCATAATGATCATCTAGTCCCACCTCCTTCACAACGCAGGCCACACAATCTCACCCATCCACTTCTATAGCAAACCCCTAACCTATGTCTGACTTACTGAACTCCTCAAATTGTGCTTTGAAGACCTCAAGCTGCAGAGAATCCTCTAGCAAGTGACCAGTGCCCCATGCTGCAGAGGAAGGCGAGAAACCTCCAGGGCCTCTGCCAATCTGCCCTGGAGGAAAATTCCTTCCCGACCCCAAAGATGCTGATCACTTAAACCCTGAGCATGTGGGCAAGACTCACCAGCCAGCACCCACGAGAGAATTCTCTGCAGGAACTCACATCCCAACCCATCTAACATCCCATCCAGACCACTGGGCATACTTACCTGCTGAGAATCAAAGATCAATTGCCAGATTAATTGCCAAAATTAGCCTATCCCCTCCATAAACGTATTAGGCTTAGTCTTGAAGCCAGATATGTCTTTTGTTCCCACTACTCCTCTTGGAAGGCAAGTCTAAACTCCCTAGTGTCCACTTGATAGCCACTGGTTCTTCTTCTTCTGCACGGCATCGCTCGTGGAGAACAAGGACCTGCACATCTACAGTCGTACTCTATCTTTGTTTCAAGAATGAAAACAAACTAGCGCCTCAGAGGACCGGAACGGATTTCAGCTGATGGACAGCTTTGCTCAGTGTTTGTACATTTTAACAGGAAAATGTTGAATGATGAAATTCATTTCACGTCCCCGTTCAGCGGAACTCCTGAACATACAGGAGATGGATATGAAAATATAGATCAATTAAAAAAGAGGACATGTAAGAGAGCAGCTGGACTTGAACCAGAAACCTCTTGATCCTCCATCAAATGCACCACCACTGAGTTCCCTGAGGCAGCTGAGTGTTGGAGCCAGGGATCTTGAAGAGTATGAAGGGGACACTTATTTCAAAGAGCTTCTCTTCCATTCCCAGACATGGGTGGTTTTAAAAATGGAGTTTCATTACATTTTCTATGTGCCTGTAAACACCACAGCTTGCACAATCCCCACAACTGCTCAGTCTCACCAGAGCACAAGAACTTTGGAGGCCCCACGCCCAGCTCTGCGGCCTTTAACCTCTTCAGCAGTTCTCCAATGCCTTAAAGCCACAGGGCACAGCATGTCATTTGACCCCATTAATCCTTAATCAATTTGGATGAAAAATCTTTGCAAAAATAGTTCGTTTTCCAAACCAAAAGCATCTCCCGTTTGTGGCGTCCCCTTAAACTGTCTCTTCGCACACAAAGAGGAGACACTTTAATTTAGAAACGAGATAAGATGCTTCAGTCAGGTTAAGCAGTTGCTCCCCTTCATGACTGAAAGATCATAAAATGCCAGTCAAATTGACTCTTTCAGCCCTTACACAGCAGACCCCACTGACAGCAACTAACCGGGGCCGGGTGGGGCCAGGTCACCTTCTCAAACCTTCCCATACCCAGGGGAACGGGAAAGTGCCAGGCTGCAGCGCCACCTAGCGGCCACAGGACAAATCGCCGGCTGCTGCTCCTGTGGGCACTGGGAGTTCGCTTAACATGGAAAGCTGCCTAATGCAAGGTTGGCAAAACGGGGGTCTGCTGCACGACATCATCATCTGCAATGACTCAACCCGATAGGACACCTCCTGTGCTACGCTGCTACTAGTGACCCTCTCAAACAGGTCCCCACAGCTCCCCAGCCTCCCCCCACCAGGAGGCAGCTAGGAGAGGCTTGTTACATTGCTCTACAGCCAAAATGCTTCTGAAATAAATGGAGTCCAACTTTACTAATTCTGGGTCACTCAGAATGAAAATGATGCTTAAAATTCTTGATTGGGTCTAGTTTTCAAGATATGCTATTGGGTCAGTATTTATGACCCTTGACTTGGGAATGGCGGAGAAGTGAGTTATAAAGGGACGGGATCTCAATTTAACCAGTAATGACTAAAATCCATCTTTGACTGGATCTATGAATAAATCTATGAATGGGTTTGGACAGTACTTGCTTTTTAGGCAAAACAATGAAGGATGCAATCTGAAGCTGGTATTGCCTCATACATGATATGAATTGCATCATGTTATTCCTAGAAGTCATGGATGATGCAATCATAATGAAGCTGAACCAATTGCCCTATATCAGCTCTAGAAATCATACAGTGTCGTGCTCTCTTATTTGTCAGTGTTTGATTTTGCAAAGGGACCCATTTCTCTTTAGCCAAAGTGAGCAGAGATGCCTCATACTTGTGTGAACAGTGCAGATAACTTCTGCTATGTTTGTGGTGAAGTGACTTTTGCATCACAAAAGTGCAGTAGAACCACTATGGTTAAGAAAGCCTATCACTTTTCTTTTGGCTGCAAAATTGGAGATCAGGACAAGAGGTGGGCCCCACACATATGCTGCAACACTTGTGCAACAAATCTTCGCCAGTGGTTGAACAGCAAAGGAAATCTATGCCTTTTGCAGTGCCAATGATGTGGAGAGAGCCAACAGATCATACCAGCAAATGTTACTTCTACATGGTGCCTCCAGTTGGGAAAGGTGTGACAAAGAAGAAAAAGTGGACGCTGCATTATCCAAACATTCCATCAGCTATACGTCCAGTACCCCATGGAGAAGGACTGACGCTTCCTGATGCACCACAATCATTCTCACTTGAGTCAGACGAGGAAGAGGAAGAGGACGAAACTTCTGGTCCTGAACCATCAATGTCACAGGACCCACATTTTCTCCCATCCTCCTCCTCTGAACCACACCTCAAAACACAAGGTGAACGGAATGACCTTGTCAGGAATTCGGAACTACCCAAGAGTAAGGCAGAGCTGTTGGGCTCCGCACTACAGCAGTGGAATCTCCTGGCAGGTGACGTTAGGGTTTCCATGCTCCGTGACCGTCCCATCTTCTTCATGGAAGGCCATCTTGTAGCGTGCAACAACATCGATGGTGTGATGGCAGCCCTCAACATCGTTCACAATCCACATGAGTGGAGACTGTTCATTGATTCATCGAAGACGAGCCTTAAAGCTGTTTTACTGCATAATGGCAATGTTTTGCCATCAATTCCACTTGGTCATGCAGTCCATATGAAGGAAACCTATGACAACATGAAACAACTTTTGAGGTGCATAAACTATGACCAACATCAGTGGCAGCTTTGTGGCGATTTGAAGGTTGTTGCTCTCTTGCTTGGTCTGCAGACTGGATACACAAAGTACTGCTGTTTTCTCTGCGAATGGGATAGTCGTGCAACAGATTCCCACTACATCAAGAAAGGTTGGCCACTCCGACAGTCATTGGAGCCTGGGAGGGAAAGTGTTCAGCATCCACCACTTGTTGAATCAAAGAAGATTTTGTTACCACCCTTACACATCAAGCTGGGGCTGATGAAGAACTTTGTCAAGGCCATTGACAAAACACAAGCAGCTCCGTGGAAAATTCCCAAGGTTAAGTGAAGCTAAGATAAAGGAAGGTGTCTTTAGTGGTCCTCAGATTCATGAACTTCTTCGAGATGATGCATTTGACCATGCACTGCGTGGCAAGGAAAAGACGGCATGGAAAGCCTTCCACTTAGAGGCAATACATTTTCTCGGAAACAACAAGGCAGACAACTACAGGTTGTTGGTGGAAAACCTCCACAAGGCTTACAAAAGCCTTGGTTGCAACATGTCACTAAAGAGACATTTTTTGCCCTCTCATCTAGATTTTTTTTCCACTCAACTGCGGAGCAGTGAGCGACGAGCACGGCGAGCGATTTCACCAGGACATTGCAACAATGGAGAACCGCTATCAGGGCAAATGGAGCTCATCAATGCTGGCAGACTATTGCTGGACAGTGACAAGAGATGCTCCATTTAATGAATACAAGATCAAGCCAAGAAGCGCCGAGTAGACACTGAATAGGACTAAACTATGTACAGAATAGTTTTTTGCCTTTTGATTCATAATACATTTAAGCTAGATAACCCTTTTGCTGATTTTTAAATTGTTACATAAACAGGAGAGGTGAAATATCATGTAAAGCAACCATAAACACACAAAAAGACCTAGGTTTAAAATTGATGATTAAAACTCTGCTATCTACACAATATACATAGACATAAAATGTAAAAAACTTAAATATCTTAGAAACAGAAGCCAATCAGTTGTTTTAATTGTCATCTTTGAATTGAGCAAATCAAAATACAGTCTAAATAGCACATTTGATCTCTGAAGCAGACGACTTCTGAAAAATTGTAGCCCAGTGTAAGCCAAGCAACCCCCTCCCTTGCTTTGTGCTGGGTGCCCAGCTGTGGGCTTGTGTGTGTGTGTGTGTGTGTGTAGGATGGGGGGGGTGTTGTGAGCACACTCCAGTCAGGGAAGGGGTGGAGTTGGCCAAAGGGGAAGGTTGAATCTTTAGCAAAGAATTCCTTTCTCCTTTGTGTTAGCTAAGCGTTGCTGTTAAATGTCAGTAGACGAATGCAGCATTTGAAACAGTCTGACTCTAACCCCACTGCCATCTCTGTTGCTGTAGTTCTCACACCCTCTCCTCTTGTCATGTCACCACAAAACATGGTGTCTTATTCCCAGAGCGTCCTGTAGGTTAGACAGGACTTAAGTTTATAAGGGAAAAACTGAAGCATAACATCCCAAACCCCTCATTCCCAGCCCCAACCCAGAGCCCGCATCCCTAGCCGGAGCCCTCACACCCCTGCACCCCAACCCTTTACTCCAGCTCTCAGCCTCTCATCCCCAACCCCACCCCACACACTGCACCCCCAGACAGAGCCCTTTCACCCCACCCTCTGCCCTACCTCAGACCCCTCCACACTCCTAACACTTCAGCCTCACCCTGCCACACACCATCCATCTGCAGAATGAGCACCAATAGACAGGTGAGGTGTCCAAGAAGAATCCACCCCACCAAGTACCAACACTTGTCGCTACCTGCTCTCAACCCCACTGAGAATGTTTTGGGGTCATTCTGTGCCTGTATCAACCTAGGGAACTGGGAGAACTGCAATTGATAAGTGCTCCAGTGGCGCAATAGCTTAGGGGCATAGTACTTATAGAGCAGTGCTAAAAGGAGCTATGCTGAGGTTGTGAGTTCAAGCTTCACGTGGAGCACTGGTTTTCATTAGCCAAGTGGCTAATTTTTCAAATGAGGACACCAAAACTGGAGGCTATTCCAGTATCAGTCTCACAGATGCCGTGTTAGTGACATAATCTGTAACTGTATAGATCACCGTTGCGACCACTGTTCTATATTTGTTCTATACTTATATTTCATAAGTAATGGGACAAGCTCTTAAGCTTGGGCCATGACATCCCAGTGGTCATTCTGGGGTGAACATAACCAAGGACAGGTTGGGGAAGTCCTTCCACTGGGAGGGGATGGGCAAGGACGTTGCCAAGTATGTCCGGTCAAATGGTTAAAAAGTGTTCTTAAATGTCAAATATCTAGTTGTTTACATACTTAGTAGTATATGTAATAGTGCATGTGTTTTGTTAATCTGTTTATTTTACAGTTCTAGGAGGAAATCACCACCAGTAGTTCCCACTGTTGGCGATTTGGGGGGCGGGTCATAAACAGATAGTTAAGGGTTAAGGTCTCTTTTACCTGTAAAGGGTTAACATGCAGAACGTGATGACCACCTGACCAGAGAACCAATCAGAGACAACATAATTTCAAATCTCTGTGGAGGGAAGCCTTTGTCTGTGTTCTTTGTTAGAGCTCTCTTTGGATCTAAGAGAGGTCAGTCATGTCTCCAAGTTCTCCTGGAGTAGTTACTACTATTTAATAGTGAGTATTAATTAGAAAGGCGGATTAGTCTATTGAGTTGCTTTCTATATTTGCAACTGTGCGTTTGCTAAAGGAAATTCTTTATTCCTGTTTGCTGATATTGCTTTTACTGAGAAAGAAAGGAGGGGGAATTCTCTCCAGAGATTGATAAGTTTAGACCCTGTATATTGTTCCAATTTGGTTACAGAGACAGTGACTTTTCTTTTTATTCTTTAATAAATTCTTTTCTATTAAGGACTTGGTTGATCTTTCTTTGGGTGGATTCTCAGGGAAAGAGGAGGGGGAGGTATCCCTCTGTAGTTAGATCCCGGCGTCTCTCCTAGGAAAAGGGAGGGGGGAGAAAGCAGGGGGGATGGTTTATTTCTCCTGGGTATAAGAACTCCATGGATTTGGGGCTCTTGGGATCCCCTAGGATTTTGGGGTAGGATTGTGTCCCAATCCACGTAACTGATTGGGTGGTGGCAGTTTTACCAGATCTAAACTAGGATTTTAGTTTAGAGGGAAACCAGTGCAGGTCCCCACATTGGAACCCAACAGCTCCGAGTGGGGGTGAGACCTCTGACAGAGTCAACAGTGTGAACCTTGTTGCCAAGGCTAATGGCATTTTGGGCTGTATAAGCAGGGGCATTGCCAGCAGATCGAGGGACATGAAAACATTGGAAAGAGTCCAGCGGAGGGGCAACAAAAATGATTAGGGGGCTGGAGCACATGACTTATGAGGAGAGGCTGAGGGAACTGGGATTGTTTAGTCTGCAGAAGAGAAGAATGAGGGGGGATTTGATAGCTGCTTTCAACTACCTGAAAGGGGGTTCCAAAGAGGATGGATCTAGACTGTCCTCAGTGGTAGCCGATGACAGAACAAGGAGCAATGGTCTCAAGTTGCAGTGGGGGAGGTTTAGGTTGGATATTAGGAAAAACTATGTCACTAGGAGGATGGTGAAGCACTGGACTGGGTTACCTAGGGAGGTGGTGGAATCTCCACCCTTAGAGGTTTTTAAGGCCCAGCTTGACTTTGAGGCCCCGGGAACCTCGCTGCGCTGCCGGTGTACCATCACATTTCGAAACCCTCCCGTTTTGCTACTAGTAGCAGTTTCTGCCGCACAACGTAACCATCTGGGTTCCTGCTCAGGACTTGCTGCCGCCTGATCCATGGGGTTGCAAATCAGGAGGGACAGAGTTTTTGGTCAAAAACACTCACATTCTGCTTCCTCCTGGCTAATGTGCCAAATTGACCTATTGCAGGGTTCTGGAGGTAACGTTTGTGGGTACAGCGCACTCCCCTGACCCAAGGTGGTAACCAGAGTGGCCCCATTCATTTTCTCCACTGGCTTCCTCCATGATTATTTCCAATGACTTGGCTCCCTATGCACCTGTCACTGGTCCAGGGATGGTTGCAAATCTGGAGGGATGGGGTTTGCGGTCGAAAACGCTCACGATTTGCTTCCTCCTGGCTAATATGACAAATTGATCTATTGGATGAGTGAGGCGCACACTTCCACTTTTTTGAGTGTGAATACGTGAAAAGGGAGGTAACGTTTGTGGGTACAGCGCACTCCCCTGACCCAAGGTGGTAGCCAGAGTTGCCCCATTCATTTTCTCCACTGGCTTCCTCCTTGATTATTTCCAATGACTTGGCTGCCTACGCACCTGTCACTGGTCCAGGGATGGTTGCAAATCCGGAGGGATGGGGTTTGTGGTCAAAAACACTCACATTCTGCTTCCTCCTGGCTAATGTGCCAAATGGGGTTGCAAATCAGGATGGACAGAGTTTGTGGTCAAAAACACTCACATTCTGCTTCCTCCTGGCTAATGTGCCAAATTGACCTATTGCAGGGTTCTGGGGGTTTCTGCATTTTAATTTTATTTTAAATGAAGCGTTTTAAGCATGTTAAAAAACTTGTATACTTTATATACAACAATAGTTTAGTTATATATTATAGCCATAAAAAGAGACCTTCTAAAAATATTAAAATTTATTACTGGCATGTGAAACCTTGAATCAGAGAGACTAAATGAAGACTCGGCACAGCTCTTCTGAAAGGTTGCTGAACCCTGATCTTTTGGATGCTTGAGGCATGCTCTTTCACTTTTTTATGTGTGAATACGTGAATAGGGAGGTAAGGGTTGTGGGTACAGAGCACTCGCCTGACCCCAAGGTAACAACCAGAGTGGTCCCATTCATTTTTTCCACTGGCTTCCTCCTTGATTATTTCCAATGATTTGGCTGCCTATGCACCTGTCACTGGTCCAGTGATGGTTGCAAATCTGGAGAGATGGGGTTTGCGGTCGAAAATGCTCACGATTTGCTTCCTCCTGGCTAATGTGCCAAATTGACCTATTGGATGAATGAGGCGCGCACTTTCACTTTTTTGAGTGTGATTATGTGAAAAGGGGAGGTAAGGTTTGGGGGTACAGTGCACTCCCCTGACCCCAAGGTGATAACCAGAGTGGCCCCTTTCATGTCCTCCACTGGCTTCCTCCTTGATTATTTCCAATGACTTGGCTGCCTATGCACCTGTCACCGGTCCAGGGATGGTTGCAAATCTGGAGGGATGGGGTTTGCGGTCGAAAATGCTCACGATTTGCTTCCTCCTGGCTAATGTGCCAAATTGACCTATTGGATGAATGACGCGCACGCTTCCACTCATTTGTGTGTGTGTGACATTATTGATATAAACTGGGACCATATAGAACATGGTTTGCAACCAAGGTCCTGTAGTGGCACCAAATCTTAGGTAAAGGTGGTCATATACGGTGGCTAAGACCAGGTTATGGGTTGGTGGTTATGATTATGCTGTCTGTATGTCTGTGTATCATTTTGTAGTTGAAGTTATAAGTATTGGCTCTGTACTGTCTGTATTTTGTATTTGTGCTCTGCTTCTGGGTGACACTGCAGACAAGTTGGTGTTAGCTCTGATAAGTTCGTTTGATGGCCTATTAAGGACCATCAGCTACACAATCGACCCATGCAGAGAAGGCTGATACTCCTTGTAACTGAGCAAAGTATGCAGGGACTTGCCCATGTGACTCCAGTCTCCATTTTGCTGTAATTTTCCACAGTAAGGACAAAGGTTCTTACACCTGGAAAAGCCTATATAAGGCTAATGCCTCATCTCCATCTTGTCTTCAGTCCTGCTTCTTACCTCTGGAGGGATTTTGCTAGGAAATGAAGCTCTACGCAAGGGACTAGTGACCCATCCCAGCGGGGGATGTTCTCCAGAGACTTGATTTGAACCTGCAGTTTACTCCATCACTGTTACAAGCCTGAACTAAGAACTTTGTCATTACTCTATGTAACTGATTCCATTTAACCAATTCTAGCTCTCATCTCTACCTTTTTGCCTTTATGAATAAGCCTTTAGATTTTAGATTCTAAAGGATTGGCAACAGCGTGATTTGTGGGTAGGATCAGATGTGTATATTGATCTACGGCTGGGGCTTGGTCCTTTGGGATCGAGAGAACCGTTTTCTTTTATTGGGGTGTTGGTTTTCATAACCATTCATCCCCAGGATGAGTGGGTCTGGTGGTGATACTGGGAGACTGGAGTGTCTAAGGACATTGTTTGTGTGACTTGTGTTCCCCAGTGCGGTGAAACCAAATGGGACTGTAAGAGCTGGATTCACAGGCAAGAGTAATGCAGCAAAAGGCAATCCTAAAATTTGTAAACAGTTCTGATACTTTACATAGACAAATATGAGATACTCTTTTAAATACTCAAGAGATGTGATGCAGAGTTTGATGGAATATAGGGAAAGTATGTCACTGCATCAAGTCTCCTGTAGCAGTAAATTAACAGCAGGGAAGCAGATTTTTATATTTTTAGTGGCATCCAGAAACGGTCCAAGGGAGTTTTCCTGTTGAAGGGGGATGACAGGGGCCGCAGCTTATATGGGCTCGAGGTGCTTAAGCACCAGGAATATTCAAGGCTGAGGGCTCTGCTCCACCAATATTTGGAGCGGTGTTTCTCCCCTGCCCCCGCCGCAGAGCTTCCCTGGCTGAAAGAAAACAGCCAGTGCCTCTCTCCTTTCTTTGTGCTGTTTCTGCCTACGGATATAGAGATCAGCGGCTGGCAGCCTCTTGGAGCACCGGGGGAGGGGGAGGGGAAGAGGGAGAGAGGAGGAGACAGGAGGCACTCAGGTGCTTGGGAGCTCTCTTCCCCCCCCCCCCCCGCACGCAGGGGCAGCAGCAGGGGTGGGGAGGCCACACATGATGGCAGCCCCCCACCCCGGTGTGACGAGCTGGGAATGTTCTTAATGTTTTCTCTGAATACTGTGTTGGTGCCTCAGTGTCTCCTATGCCGTTCTAAAGTATGTAGGCGGTGGATCAAGGTATTTGATTGCTACAGAGCAAAGGGCCAGTGCACCTAAATGCCTGGCACTCTGTCTCCTAGCAACTGATGGCCTGGGCCCCTCCTCTGCAAAGGTGCCAGCTGAAGGTGTTGGAGACAAAGAGGTCAGGTGACCTCCTGGCCCAGGAAAAGAACTGAGCAGAGAGGAGGGGCTGGAGGGGGTTTGGGAGTCTGGAGCTAGCTGGGGATGATGAGGGAAGTGCATATGGGGATCTGGCTCACTGCCCCCAGAATGGACCCAGCTGTGGGATCTTGTTTGCTGTACCTACAAGCTCTGTTTTAGACTGTGTTCCTGTCACCGAACAAACCTCTGTTTTACTGGCTGGCTGAGAGTCACATCTGACTGCAAACTGGGGGTGCAGGACCCTGTGGCTTTCCCTTGAACACCGCTGGGGTGGGATCACTGTGGGAAGCACATGGAGGGGCAGAGGATGCTGAATGCACTAAGGAGAGACCCAGGAGATGAAGATGTGTGAGGTTCTTGCCCTGAAAAAGTCTGCTCCAAGGGAGAGGAGGCTCCCCAGAGTCCTGACTGGCTTGGTGGGGAGCAGTTCCAGAGCATCGCCCAGGGACTCTGTGCCACCCAATACCCACCGCAGGGGAGGCGAGTGGGCTTTCTGGACCTGAGAGAGTCCCTAGGAGCATGTGCAGTGACTGTGTTGCAGAGTGAGTGTGCTGTGGGGGGAGAGGAGGGATCCCTCCACTGGAGCTTGCTGCTGCTGATAATGGGGGGGGGGGAGTCCTCTCTGGTCCTAGACCTGGGGCAGCCTGTCTGCATCCCAAGTTACTTATCCCCAGCCCTGCCCCACCCCAGAGCCTGCACCGCCAGCACCCCAAACCTGAGCACCCTCCTGCACTGTGAACCCCTCATCCCCTGCCCCACCCCAGAGCCCTCACCTAAGGGGGAAAAATGTGCAACTGAAATGTGGTGGTCAGTTTGCAGTATCATTGTGTTTAGCACAATACTTGATTATTTTACACCCCTTTAAAGTATATAAGTAGCTGTATACAGGTGTTACAAAGTGGGAATGTTCTTAATGTTTTCTCTGAAGACTGTGTGGGTGCCTCAGTTTCCCATATGCATTTCTCAAGGATCTAGATGGTGGGATAAGGGGGTGTGATTGTTGTAGAGCCCTGGAGGGCCAGTGTGATGCTGTCTGCACAGAGAATGGCCGAAACCCTGTCTCTGGGCACCTGATGGCCTGGGCCACTCTCCTGCAAGCTGCCAATTGAAGGTGTTGGAGAACAAAGAGATCAGATGGCCTCCTAATGCCTGGAAAAGAGAGAGAGGGCAGAGGAGGGAGTGTCAGTGCCTGTGCGGACTTCCGGGAAGCCCATGGTGTGGAAGGGGATGCTGTGATGCTTTGGAACTACTCCATACAAAGCCAGTCAGGACTCTGCGAGAGACTCCTCTCTCTGAGCGTACTGTCTCCAGGATAAGAAGCTTACACCTTCCTGGGTCTGACCTCGGAGCATTCAGCTCTTTCCACACCGTGCACTTTCTGCAGCGAGTGTGCCCAGGCAGGTCATGGGGCAACCAGCGGTCCCTGCACCCCAACTCTGCAGTCAGACGTGACTCTCAGCCAGCCGGTAAAATAGAAGGTTTGTTAGACAACAGGAACACAGATTAAACAGAGCTTGTAGGTACAGAAAATGACCCCTCAGTCAGGTCCATCTTGGAGGGTGGGGAGCCTAGACCCAAGTTCTGGGCCTCTCCCCATTTCCCCAGCCAGCTCCAAACTGACACTCCCTCCTCTAGCCTTTGTATCTCTTCTGGACAAGGAGGCCACCTGATCTCTTTGTCCCCAACACCTTCAGTTGGCACCTTGCAGGGGAAACTGAGGCATCCACACAGTATTCAGAGAAAACATTAAGAACATTCCCAATTTGGCACAACAGGTGTAACAAAATTTAATACCATATATTGAAGCAGGCAAGTGCTGCTTCTCACTTTCCACTTTTAAATGACCCTTGTAATCGTGTGTTTCTGATGCGTTGTAGCTTAATTTTATATCGGCTTACAGAGCGAGAGCGGGGAGATAGACCACCATTTTGGGCACCACCAAAAATTATACAAACCTTCCGCCTATGGGATTACAGTCAGTATCGACTTTACAATGGTGCCATGGCACCAGGGCCACCCTGCATCTCACTGCAGACACAGTGCTCAGAATTAAGCAATGTTCTCAAGGCTATTGTACTCAGTACTAGTTTTCAGTTGGCAGCTACATGCTTCAGCCAGGCCACTTTCTCACTAGGCTATATCCTGAATATTGTGACTGGGAATGAGGCGGGGGCGGGGAGTGTAGCAGATGCAAATTCGAGGTGAATATTATCTTGTCAATACTGTCCTGGGTTTATGATGCTTTATGCCATGGACTGAAGCAAAGTGGCTGGTGAATAACCAGGAATCTGGTTAATAATTATCTAAATTCAGCTTTTCTTCTTTCTCTCTCTGTGAATTATCACTACTTCAAAATAGTGTGCAAGTTGACTGGATAATGGTAATAGAATAATCTCTTGTTAAAACATTGTAAACCATACTACCTGGTTTTTATATTAAACACCTACTATACATAATACAATAAATCTGACAAACAAAACCTAGGAAAATTTTATTCTTTCTATGTCTTATTTACAGTTTTACAGTAATCTCTTGCTTCAGAATGCCTCAAGGGTCACCCATACAGTTTGCAATAGGAATCAACATGTGGCTTGGCAGCTGACTCTTGACTGATTCCTGAACAGCTGGTAACTCAATATTAATCTGACATAGATACTATATGCAGAAGCACAACTCTGTATATATGGGGAGGGGGTGATTATTGACCTTTCTGCATATGTAATAATAGTTTTTGGTGTTTGTAAGACAAGGCATAATAATTAACTTTGTAAAAGTTCCTGTTTGGTGTGAGAGATGTTACTTATACCTAAATTCACTCCCCTTCCCCACACCCAGCCCTATGCATGCTGGCTAGGGAATATCACTACTGTAGTGTCAGCTTTTAAGAGAGCTTCACATGCAGAGCCGTCAGTAGGGATTTTTGGCACATAAGGCAAGGAACAGAGGCAGCATGTCCGGCTCTTCCCTATTAGAGGGAAGGATCCACCGACGAATTTCTGCAAAAGAGCCGTATGCGCTGCCCCTCTCCATTGAAGACGACCAGCGGCACTTTGGCAACGAGTACCACAGTCCCTCTCAGAGGGAAGGACTTGCTGCCGAATTGCCGCTGAAGGAGAGACTTTCTGAGCCCCTCACTTTCCGTGCCCGAGGCAAATGCCTCACTCGCCTTGCCCTCGTTACGGCAATGTTCACATGCACCACTTCTAGTATTACGGTAAGTTAAAACAAGCTACAGTACATTGGGACATTAATGCTCTATTACAGTGTTTGCAGTAGCATATTAAAAGCTATAACACTGAACAGACTAGTTAGGGCCGGCTTTAGGAAGTTTGGGGCCCACCCAATTCAAACATTTTCGGCGGGGCCCCAGCAGGGATGACTTTAAAAAAAAGGAAAAAAAGGTGGGGAAAAAAAGCCTTTCCTTTCTTAGCAACCGGTTCCCTATGAAAAGTTCTGATTTAAGGGATGTGCCAGAATATGTATTTCTGGTACCAATAGGGTTACTATATTTCCAGATTTAAAAATTCCTCCCGAACAGGAATTTAAAAACCAAAAAGTCTGACATGTCCAGGAAAATATGGCTGTATGTTAACACTACCTACAGTTCTTTTTTAAAAAGATGGGCCTGAACTAGAAATGAACTCCGCTTCACATGTGTGGGTCCCCGCCAGGGGCGGCTCTAGAAATCAGGCTGCCCCAAGCAGCGCGGTGCGCTGCGCCGCCCTTCCCCGGTCCCGCGGCGGCGGGTCCCCTCTTCCCGCGGCTCCGGTTGAGCTCCCGCAGGCATGCCTGTGGCAGGTCCACCGGAGCCAAATGCCGCCCCCCCGGGAAAGGGCCGCCCCACGTGCCTGCTTGGCGCGCTGGGGTATAGAGCCGCCCCTGGTCCCCGCCACTCCCTGGGAGTGTGCTAGGGTGACCAGATGTCCCGATTTTATAGAGACAATCCCAATCTTGGGGTCTTTTTCTTATATAGGATCCTATTAACCTCCACCCCATCCTGATTTTTCACACTTGCTGTCTGGTCACCCTAGGGTGTGCACATGTGTGTGGGTACCAGCTGCTCTCTTCTCCCATCATTGAAGCAGGTATGCAGGGTTACTGCCCAGGGAATTGCAGGGCACCAGTGGACATGGGGCTGGCTGCAGGCAGGGCAAGGGGTGCAGCAATGGCTGGAGACAGGGGTGTGTGGGGTGGGGTGGGGTGGGCTGGCTGGCTTCAAGCAGGGCCATAGGGGGGTGTGGCATAGATTGGCAGTGCGGCATAGATTGGCAGTGCTGAAGACAGAGGAGTGCAGGAATGGCTGGCTTCAGGCAGGGGGGGTGCAGCAGGGGTTGGCTGGAGACAGGGCAGGGGGTGCAGGTACAGGGGGTACAGACCACCCGGTATGGTAAGTGCTCCCTCCTCCTCCTCCCTCCCCCACCAGAGTAACAGCAGCCACCTGGGGCTCCCCTGCTTCCACAGCCCTGGCCATGTACACAGCTGCCGGAGCCCTGGGGGAGCGGCGGGGCTCCAGTGGCTATTTAAAGGGCTAGGGCAATAGAAGCAACGGGGGCGATGGACTTTTTAAGTAGCCCACAGATCCCAACAGCCCTACCCCATGGCTCCAGCAGTGTGGCAGTGGTGGCAATTTAAAGGGCACCCAGGCCCTTTAAATTGTCCCCTGGAGAAGCCGGGCCACCCCGGTACAGTGCACTGACTCTTGCCAATACACCGAACCAGGGCTTGGGCACGGGACCCTCTTAGGGGCAGGGCCCGATTCAGGGGAATTAGTTGAATTAGCCTAAAGCCGGCCCTGCCAGTATATCCAGGACATTAGTAGCACACTTTTCCCCCACCAATACCTAGTAGTTGCACTGTCATCTCCCATAGCTACTTAGGTTGCAGCTTTATTGTTAAACCTAAATTGGGAAGAAAGACGACTGATTCAGAACTTCTTTAATGGTTACTTTATCGCTAAAGGGTGTAGTGGGGTATAGACTTGGAGAGAGGAAGGTTTCTATGATGTAGGCAAGATCAAGTATTTTATCCAGAACCAGAATACGAATGGCGCTGGTCTTCTGGGTGTCTGACCTTGAGCTATTGTCAAAAGTTTGAGGGTGACTCGTCTCCTTCCTCATATTTTGGTTGAGGATTGTATTGATAAAGGGATTGGCCTCAAAGACCTGGTTGTAGGACTCTGCCACGGTGTAGTTTTCATCTTGGATTGCCTGGTCCTAATTATAGTAAAGCATGCACTTTAGTCTTTGTAATTATATGTTATAACTCTGTTGCTTTTTATGAAGACAGGAGTAAAAGAAAAGTAGCTGCAATATTTTCATACTAAACTAATGCTGAAAATGTACATAATTTCAATCAGACTCCTAATCTTAATTTTTGGTTAATTTTCTTATGGATTTATTTATTATGGTGGGAAACGGCTATAGGGAAGTACACTTCTCCTATATAGGTCATAAGGATCCTATCTGTCTGAAACTGGCTGCTCTTTCTTTCTTTGATCTGCAGAGTGACTGATGCTTTTCAGACATCAGTTGTGGGTACAGAAGGGTTTCATTGCATCTTCTCTCTTGGCACCAGCTACTGTTCTCCCTTCTTGTTGTATTGATAGTGGGTGTGTGTGTCTCTCCTTTCTTTAAAATCATATATGCTAGGGACAGTCTTGTCCTCTTCTCCTCTCCTGATGTCAGTGTAGATGCAGGCGGTGCAAAATGTACTACAGTCATATAGTATCTCAAATGCAAAGCTACATTTCAATGATCTGAGGTTTGAAGAACAATGTGGAACTAGCTGTTTTATGGGATGTCTCAATTTCATTCCTGTAGTAACATAACTGGTGATAGGAAAGCAGGGAGAGAGAGAGGTGTGTGCTCTGCAAGGCTGCTTGCCACGGGGCCAATGGGTGTGGGTGGGCTGGGTAGGATCGCGGGAGTCACATCTCAGGGATCTGCCCCGCTACCCAGCACTGCTCCAGCTATGAGCTGTCTCCACTGCCTGGGACCTGTGGGGCCCCACCTGCCTCCCCGGGGGAAGAGCCACCTGGGACTGGTGCAGAGGCTGCGCCAGTCTCAGCCACTCACAGGGAACAGTTGGGGAGGGGGAAGGCTCAGCTGGGTCCTGAGAGAGCCTGGCCCCGGTAGGCTCTGCTCCTGCTCCAGCCTGGCTGCTTCCACCACTCCCAAGAGGCCAGAGTTCTCCTGCCCCAGGACCAGTTCTGGCTGCGCTGCCATCTCAGCCTCGCAGCCACAGTCACCTCCCATCATGGCCGGCTACTGTGGCTGGGGGCTAGGGTTTGGGAGAGTAGGTCTCTAGGGGGTCTGGGTAGGTGCTGGGCACTGGGGGGGGGGAGATCTATGTGTTGGGGGCCTGTCAGTGGGGGAGATCTGTGTGTGTGTGGGTGCTGGGAAGTGTGGGGGGTCTGTGCGGGTCACTGCAGTTGTGGTGGTGGGGGGCACTGGACAGTGAGGGGATCTGTAGGGGGGCTCTGGGTGGGAAGGTGTGGGGCACTGTGCAGTTGTGGGAGGGCTGTGGGGGGTCTTCAGCTGGGGGGCACTGGTCAGTGAGAGGATCTGTGGGGGGGTTCTGAGTGGGTGGGGGAGTGATCTGGGAGTGCACTGGGCAGGGGGGTTTGTGGGGGTCTCTAGATGGTGCAGCACTGGGTGAAGGGAGTCAGAGGGGTTCAGGGCAGGGGATTTGTGGGGGTCTCTGGGTGGTGTGGCACTGGGCATAGGGAGTCGGAGGGGTGCCGGGCAGGGGGTTGGTGGTGGACTCTGGGTGGTGTGGCACTGCGCGTAGGGAGCCAGAGGGGTGCTGGGCAGGGGGTAGCATGGTGCAGCATGGGCCCACACCCAAGGGGAAGAAGCACAATGGCAGTGCAGGGCTGGGCTGGACAGCATGGGTCTGGCAGCTCCTGGTTTGTAAACAGTGCCCTTGTACTGGGCTGGGTGGAGTGGGGCTGTCCCTGCCGTACCATGACTCATATCCCATTGCCCCAAGTCAGCCCCTCGCTCTGAGGACTCTGCCCCCCTGCCCCATGTCCCCATTTCCCCCATGGGGACCCACAAATATGTTTAGCACCGGGCCCACAACAGGTTAATCCGGCCCTGTTTGGGGTGCAGGCTCTGGGATGGAGTTGGGGGTGCAGGAGGGTTGCAGGCTATGGGGAGTTTGAGTGACGGGTGCAGGCTCTGACCTGGGGCAGGGGATTGGGGTGCAGGAGGGGGTACAGACATGTGGGCTCTGGGAGGGAGTTACCAAATCAGCACGTTGTATAAGAGAAAGGAGCTGCAGGGATTTCATATAGACATAGAAAATGATAGAAGAGACTTTTACATAGTCAAAATGTGAGAGGCAGAGTTTGAGGGACGGAGGGAGGGAGGGGGCGTCTGTACAATATTTCCCCACATTCAGTCTCCTGGCTGGAGCAGTAACAGCCCCGCAGCACTTATATAAGATAGAGGAGCTGCGCTATCTACGCTTTGACAGTGTAGGAATCGGGCTGCCTGTGCCTTTAAGACCCAGCCCCAGGAACCCGCCCCCTGCTCCAGGGCTGACACGGGGCACAACTGAAAACAGCCTGTGCCCCCCCCCCCACAACCCCGACACCCCCAGATCTGGGAGCCCAGCAGGGGGCTCATCCCGAGGGGCCCCTGTTCCCCCCCCCACCCCCTCCCTAAACGGGGGTTTTGTCCCCGCACAGGGTCTGGCAGCGTCTCCCCCCCCCCGGGCTTAACCCCGGCTCCCACCCCCCACCCCCGATTTTTCCCCTTCAGCCTCTCTCCTGCCGCTGCCTACAGCAGCTTGACCCCCCCTGGCCAGTAAATTTCTGCCCCCCGCTCAGACCCTGGCAGCCCCCCCCGCTGCGATTTGCCCCCTTGAGCCTTTTAAACGCCCCCAAAGAGCAGGCAGCAAATCGTGAGTAGCAGTGAGGGCAGAGAGAGGGCAGTGGCGACAGCGCAGGTTACTGGGCATGCTCAGTTCGGCTGCGCATGCTCAGTGCAGCCAAAGTAGCGAATCCGGATAGGTTCATGTTTCTGATGGTACACCTGTTGCCGGGAGGGCGGCAGGCAGCTCCCGTGGACCTCCTGCAGGCGTGCCTGCGGATGCTCCACCGCAGCCATGGGACCAGCGGACCCTCCGCAGGGATGCCTGCGGGAGGTCCACCGAAGCCGCGGGACCGGTGAGAGGCAGAGCGCCCCCCGCGGTGTGCCGCCGTGCTCTGGGCGGTGAAATGGCTAGAGCCAGCCCTGCTGGCTCCACAAATGTTTGGGGCCGGGTCTTCCCCTGGCCCCACCGGCTGCCCCCCCGCGCCTCCCCTGAGTGTGCCTCGGCCCCCCCTTTGCTGCCCCCATGCACCTCCCTGGGTCCCGGAGCAGAGTGTGTGTCTCTCCCATCCCCTGCAGCTCCATGCTGCCTGCCTGCATTAACTGCTGCCACAGGGTCCTAGTGCCTCCCTCCACTCCTGCCAGGGCAGGCTGCCCTTCCCCCCTCAGACCCTTTCATTTTCCAGTGGGACCCTTCACCGGTACAGCTGCCCCCCCGCCCACAGTCACTGCTCTTGCCCCACGCTGGGCAAGGGGCAGCCCCAGTGAGGCTACAGTGAGGGGCAGCAGCAGGGGAGGAGGCGCACATGTGATAGCAGCCCCCTCCCCCCCCGGCATGGCACCCACCACAGGGGAGGCGAGGGGGATTCCTGGACCTGAGAGGGGCCCTAGGAGCACGTGCAGTGATGGGGGGGGAGAAGGGGGTACCTACCCCAGAGCTCGCTGCTGCCAGCAGGGAGAGGGCTGGGGGGAGTCCTTCTTTCTGGCTCCAATCCCAGGGCAGTCTGCCTGCCTCTTAAACTTATCCTCAGCCCTGCCCCACCCCAGAGCCCACCCCCCAGCCAGAGCCCTCATCCCCCTGCAGCCCAACCCTCTGTCCTGGCCCTGAACCTCTCCAACACCCCAAACCCCTCATCTCCAGCCCCAGCCAGAGCCCTCATTCCCCTGCATCCTAACCCTCTGCTTCAGCCCTGAGTCTCCTCCCACACCCCAAACCCCTCATCCCCAGCCACATCCCAAATCCACCCCCAGCCTCACCCCACAGCCCTCACCCCTGCACCCCCTCCCTCCACACTCCCTCTTATCCCGAAATTCCCTCCCAGAACTTACACCCCCTCCTCCACACTCCCTCCCATCCCCACCCTCCCTCCCAGAGCCTGCATACCTCCTGCACCCCAGTCCCCTGCCCCAGTGCAGGGCCTGCACCCCAAACCTCCTTACTCACCCAAACTCTCTCCCAGAGTCTTGGGCAGGTGGGGGTGGAGTTGGGGGGGGGCAGAGTTTAGGCAGGGGCAGGTTCTGGCACCATCAAAATTTCTACAAACCTACCACCCCTGCCAGAAAGAGCTGGTGCACCATACTGGGGTGGACCGGCTTCCTGAGGCAGCAATTTAAAGGGCTGGAGCCCAGGGCCCTTTAAATTGCTGCCAGAGCCCTGGGGTAGTGGCTGTGGGGCTCGGGTGGCGATTTAAAGGGCCCAGGGCTCCTGCCGCTGCTACCACTCCGGGCCCTTTAAATCGCTGCTGGAGTCCCACTGCCACTACCCCAGGGCTCCAGGTACAATTTAAAGGGCCCCCGGAGCCTGCCGGAGCCCTGGGGTAGCGGCAGCAGAGCTCTGGTGGCTATTGAAAGGGTTCAGGGCTCCCACTGCCTCTACCATCGTGGGCCCTTTAAACTGCCACTGGAGCCCAGGGCTCCGGCAGCAGGGCTCCGGAGATGATTTAAAGGGCCCTGGAAGGTAGCGGCAGCCGGAGCCCCGGGACCTGCTGCTAGTGCCCTGGGGCTCCGTCGGCAATTTAAAGGGCCAGGGCTCTGCTGCGATAGCAGCAGCTAGAGCCCTGGGCCCTTTAAATTGCCCCATTTAAATTGCCCCTGAACCCCAGGGCTCCCAGCCACCTCTGCAGCTGGGAGCTCAGGGGGTGATTTAAAGGGCTTGGGGCTTCCAGCTGCTGCTACCACAACCCTAGCCCCGGGCCCTTTAAATCCTGATTTAAAGGGCTTGGGGATTTAAAGGCTCCGCCTCTTCTGGTGGAGGCCACGCCCCTCCTCAGGATTCTGGAGTACCGGCAAGTCCTTTAAGTTACTTTCACCCCTGGCGTAGCCCCACTGTGGGGAGATTTGGTAACATCCAGACATTCCCAGGGGAATTGGTGTTTCTGTGTAACAGCCAATGGACCTGACCCAAAGCCCATTGTTGGCAAAGGAAAGACTCCCACACACAAGGGGGGCTAAATGGTAGAATAATGGCAGTGCCCAGTGTGGCCATTTCACTACAGAATTAGAGAGTTGGAAAAAATTGGAAAGTTTTAGTGTAATTTAAGCAATATCTGTAGCGGTGGCAGCTCATGCTTGTTTCTTCCTAGCAGGGAACGATTCCAGGTTTTCTGTTCTGCAGCACGGCTCTTGCAGGCTGGCTGTGCTTTACTCTCTCCATTTACCTAAGTGCAGGCACTGAAAAAAAATATTCAGTTCTACCGTTTTAATTCATTTCACTTTCAATGTCCTGATGCTCCAATGTTTGGGTTTCAAACACTGCCCAGGACTCTTGGTCTAAGAACTATTTTCAGTCAGACACAGAGCCTGTAAAAATAAGTTTTAAGTGCTGGAATGAGGGTACTGGGGATGCAGCACCCCCTGGCTTGAAGTGGTTTCGTGGCTGCATGATCTCTAGATTATTCTTGGACATGACATTTTTGGAGATCTTTCTATTTCATCATGAAATAAATTTTCACATTATGTGTTGTAGCTTGATCTTTCACCCTTAACATAAATGAGCTGATGCTGAGCTCCAGGGGTTAAGATGTTTCCCGGAATGAAATATCCTGTAATGTTTCCCTGCAGAAATGTAGAAACAGAAAATGTGGACGGACATTTTAGATGGAAATTGAAATAATTTAACTGTTTGCAATTACACATTGATTCTCCTGATCAGAATCTAGCATACTGTCATTGAAAGCAACATTTCCAGGGAAACTCTGATTTTGCTGAAGCCACACTTTCAGGTGAGAGACATTTCTGCGTGAAAAATGTCAACATGCTGTAATTATGGAGGGCTTTAGCTGCAGAGAAATTGAGATTTCTAATAGAGATTGTTCAAATTGTTCATGTTTATAAAGAAAACTATTTGGATTATTCAGTAGGTAAATATAATTTCCTCATTCTCCTGTCGCCTGTTTAGTTTCCATTAAGCCAGAACAGAAATTGCTTTGCACAGAGGCAACAATAAATAGCCTTTCACAAGGAGCATGTTACTTGCTGTTACTCTCCTGTTACTCACAGAGATCTGAACATTGATAACATCCCTGTGCAGGTTTATTGGTGAGTAACAATGGCACCTACCAGCAGTTCCTGGGTTTTCCTTCTCCCCACCGTAGTTAAACACCAATTTCTCATCTCCCTCTTTCTTCAAACTCCTCAAACAGCTCCAAATTTGATCCTAAGAAGATAGAAATGGCTTCTGAATTTTCTGTATTTTGGGGCATTTACCTCACAAACAAAATTTATCAAGAGACGGGGGCTCTAGAGAGTCACAGGAACAGACCTGCAATCCACAAAGCTGAGTGAGGGCCCTGGACTCCCTGTTCAATTCCCCTCTGCTCAGCATCTCCCACTGACTGGTTTAGGCAGCTCCCTGCCCAGCATGCTGGCTTCTGTGTCACCCATTCTAAGGCACTTACATCTCTCCAACGCTCAGGCTTTGAGGCTCACAGTGTCATTCCAGTGATTTTCTAGGCAGCTGCAATTTAGACACGGCGACTTTCAGCATTATAATACCTGAGTCCCTTCCTGGATCTCACTCTTTGTCTCCAACTCAGAAGGAGAGAGCAAAGTCCCCCAGCATGCAGCAGGTTCATGAGGCTGGGGGCTCTGCCTGCTTTCCTAGGCTCAGATGGCCCCCAGGACTCCTAAGGGAAGGGTGAGCTAGTGACAGGGCCGGCTTTATTAACTGCGGGGCTCAATTCGAATACCCGGCGGCGGTCCGGGGCTTTGGCAGCACATTGGCGGGGGGGGGGGGGGGTCCCGCTCTGGGTCTTCTGTGGCACCGAAGGACCTCCCCGCCGCCAAAATGCTGCCAAAGACCACTGGAGCGGACCGCCACCGGGTGAGTTAAAAAAATAATTAAAAAGGTACCTAAGGCACAGGGCCCGATACGGGAAATTGGGCAAATCGGCCTAAAGCTGGCCCTGGCTAGTGAGGGGCACTGCAGTTAAGTTCATCATTTTGTGCTACATGATCTGAACTCTCTTGTGCTTTATCTGGTTAAGTGAAAGAGCAATGGTGTGTTAGACTTGTGCAAAGAGTCTCTCTCTCTCTGTGTGAAATGCTTCACAACTACTGCGTGCCTCCAGAGAGAGTTCAGCTGAAAACCAACAGGCTCTCACTTTGGCGTGGAGTTCTGGGAGATGGTGTGTTTAAGCATGTGGGAGTCTGGAAGGTCAGCTCTGCACCAGGAGGTTAGGCAGCGGGTTTCACACCTCAGATGGGGGAGAGTCCCAAAGAATGTGCCCTGGGACCCCAAGATTGGAGCAGTGGATGGGCTCTGTTCTGGTGCCAGTCTTGACTTCTCTGGGCATCCTGGGGCTCAGATGCTTGGATTCCCCTTACCACAGTCCGGTGGTACCTAACCAGATGTGAGATTCACACGCACACACCACTAAATAGAAACCTTCTCAAGGCCCAACATCCAAACACCTTAACTATGACCATGACTATGACTATGACTGTATTTAGGGAGAGACTCTCCCTCCAGGGCTGCCACCTCCTGCTCCCTTTGCTTTGGGGGTGGAAAGGTTTTCTATTAATGGCTCTTCCTCAGCTGGGAGAGGCTGTCTCCTGTTTCGGTATTCCATCATTCCCTGTGGCCAGGATAGAGAGAGCAGCTGGTTGCTTTAACCAGATACCTGTGGCCAGGAGCTGCACAGGCTGGAAAGTGACACATCCCAGTAAACACCAAACTCTCCTCCTAGGGGAACAATATTCTCTGTAGCGGGGGAGTGGGGGGGCAGGCAGATTTCCTGCTTCCATATTTATAAATCATTCCCACTCTGAACTGACCTAACACACACACAGCCATTACAGACCCCTCCCACAGCTGGAGCACCCCAGATGCCCAAAGACTGACCAATAATTAGCACAGGACAGTGGGTGCCACTCCCCTCCCCACAACAACCTAGTTGAGCCACTGCCCTGCCCCAGCCAGGCCAATCCCCGGTCAACTCCCCCAAATCCTGCTGTAGCCTCTGCCTGCCCTTCCCCCTGACCGCCTCTGTGGGTCCCCCCCCCCCCCCGTGCACGGCAACTGCCAGGGGAACCGGGTAGGAGCAGGTAAATCAATGCTGCCCCGCTGCAGCTACAGCTATTTCTCCTCCCACCCCCGCAACCCACAACCCCCCTGCAGCGAGCCAGGGGCAGCCAAGGGCTGGTGGTGGGTGCAGAAGGGGGGCGGGGTGCACTCGGCAGCCCCCCCGCCAGCACATCAAGGTCCCTGCACCCGAGCCAGGCGCCCGCAGCAGCCATGTGGCGCTGCAGGAGAAGCGAGGAACGGAGCCAGCAGCAGCTGGGGGATCGCGAAAGCGAGACCAAAAATCGCGCAGGCGCAGTAACACCCCTTTAAAAGCTTTTTTAAAGCCGATTGGGTAACCGGGAGCCAATCACGCTCTCGGGAGGGAAATTAAAAACAAACCAACAGAAATGGCAGAAGCCCCGCCCCCAGGGGCAGCCCCAGAACAGGCAACATTCGCTGCACGAGAGAAGCCGCGTGAGGCCGGCCAGGCTCTGCCTTGGCAGCTCCTGCAGCAGCCGCCGGGTGTTTCCCTTCCTGGGACTGACTCGGCTGCTGCTGAGCGGGGAGGAGCTCCCGGGAACATTGCAGCCTGCAGGCGTTTGTGTGACATGTGCCCCAGGGCCCTGTGGCTGGGGAGCATCCGCCTATTGCAGTACCCTTGAGCGAGCAGAGTGTGTGTGTCTAAGGCCTGGTCTACACTAGGACTTTAAATCGAATTTAAGCAGCGTTAATTCGAATTAACCGCTCAACCGTCCACACCAAGAAGCCGTTTAATTCGACCTAGAGGGCTCTTTAGTTCGAATTCGGTACTCCACCCCGACGAGGGGAGTAGCGCTAAATTCGACATGGCTATGTGTGGATGCAAATCGAACTTAGTAGCTCCGGGAGCTATCCCACAGTGCAGCACTCTGTTGACGCTCTAGACAGCAGTCCAAGCTTGGATTCTCTGACCAGCCACACAGGAAAACGACCCGGGAAAATTTGAATTCCTTTTCCTGTCTGGGCACTTTGAATCTGATGTCCTGGTTGGGACATCGGGGCGAGCTCAGCAGCACCTTCAACGATGCAGAGCTCTCCAGCAGAGGAGTCCATGCAATCCCAGAATAGAAAGAGGTCCCCAGCATGGACAGACCGGGAAGTCCTGGATCTGATCGCTGTGTGGGGCGAGGAGTCTGTGCTTTCGGAGCTGCGCTCCAACAAACGGAATGCAAAGACCTACGAGAAGGTCTCCAAAGCCATGGCACTCAGAGGATAACAGCCGGGATACAACGCAGTGCCGCGTGAAAATCAAGGACCTGAGACAAGGCTACCAAAAAGTCAGAGCGGCAAACGGACGCTCCGGAGCCCAGCCCCAGACATGCCGCTTCTACGAGGCACTGCATGCCATTCTCGGTGGGTCTGCCACCACTGCCCACCAGTGACCGTGGACTCTGAGGATGGGATAGTGTTGAGGGGCAGTTCCTCGGCGATGTTCGCCGATGGGGAAGATGAGGAAGGGTTTGTGGAGGACGACGAAGGCGACAGCGCTTACAACACCGCTTTCCCCGACAGCCAGGATCTCTTCATCACCCTCACAGAGATCCCCTACCAACCCTCCCCGGCCGTTAACCCGGACTCAGAATCAGGGGAAGGATCAGTCGGTAAGTGCTATAAACATGGAAACATTTATTTTTTAAAAAACATGAATAAAAAACTATATAAAAACTTTTCCATATAAAACTATATAAAAAAGAAGGTCCACACATATAGGGATGGAACAGAAATCCTCTTGGGACACTTCCACGAAGCTCTCGTAGAGGAGCTCGAAAAGCCTCCGCAGGAGGTTCCTGGGGAGAGGTGCCTTATTTGGTGCTCCGTGGAAGCACACTCTTCCACGCCAGGCCATCCTAACGTACAGCGGAATCATTGCCTCCACCAGCATGGCAGCATACGGTCCTGGTCTGTGCAGGGATTCTAGCAGCATCCTCTCTCTCTCTCTCCGAGTGACCCGCCTCAGGGTAATCTCGTTCGGCGAATGCTGCATCTAATTAGGGCAATTAGTGTACTGTTACTATTGTGAATGCTTGACTTTTACTTTGCATAGCAATGACCTTCGTTTAAACAGCCACGTGTTGGAGGCCGCAGAGGAAAAGCATACAGTGATCTTTCCCGGGCACAGCCGCAAGGGGCTGGAACAGGGTCAGACTTTATGCTTTCCAGATTGCCTTCAGCAGGAGGGCACAGCTATCCATTAACTGTTAAGCAGCCTATAGTGTAGTGCTTACCAGGCCTGGCTGCTACACGGATTCAGCTGTACCGCCCCGCTTGTCCGATCTCCTGTGCAAGACCGCAGCCAATGAAAGCGTATTCCGAAATCTTGAACTTGTCCTGAGAGCTCGTGAGACTAGGTGCCCTGTATGGTCTTGTTCACAGAAACTGAGTAGACTGTGTTCAGTGTTCGCAAACATGTATCTCTTCAAGGAAATCACTTCCTTTTTCCCATCACACAGCTGCGGCTCTTTCACGAACTGCCCCGGCATCCCCCTCACCGAGGCTGGCGCAGATTAGGCGGGGAAAGAAAAAGACTAGGGACGACATGTTCTCGGAACTGATGGCCTGCTCCAGAGCCGAGGCGGCCGAGCAGAGACAGTGAAGGGAGACCCTATGTCAGCACCAGCGCTCACACAGCGAACGGGAGGACAGGTGGCGGCAGGAAGACCAGCAGGCGACTCAAACGCTGCTTGGGCTAATGAGGGAGCAAACGGACACGCTCCGGCGCCTTGTAGATGTTCTGCAGGACCGTAGGCAGGAGGAGAGAGCCCCCCTGCACTGTATCTGCAACCGCCATCCCCCGCCACAAAGTCCTGTCCCCCCCTCACCCAAAATAACAAGAAGGAGGGGCGCTAGGGGCCGTGAAAACTGTCACTGCACCTCAGCAGAGCGCTCATGTACCACACAGCTCTCATGCCATAAATTTTGAGAAGTGCTTCCCTTCCTGGATCACCCAGTCCAAAATCCAAGTTTCATCCCCCCCACTGTGTAGTTGAGTATTAAAAGTAGTTTGTTGTTATTCACTGTTCCCGTCACGTTTTTCTTGTCAGAAGACTTTGTGTGAAGGGGGGGAGGGGTTTTTTAATTGCATAGGACAGCCTCCATTACCAGGGTACAGACTTGGGGGCAGGATCAACAGCAGGACACACACAGACTGCAGTCACTAGGCACCAGGGTCAGTCTGGGAGGTGTATGCTGTCCCGGGTCAGTCTGTGAGGTGTATGCTGCCCCAGGGTCCTAGCGCCTGCCATCCACAAATGGCAAGGCAGGCTGCCCTTACCATGCCCTTCCACCCTAGCCACGAGCCTCTCCGATGCCCTCAGCCCCAGCAAGAGCCCTCATCCACGGACACATACTCACCCTTCCCACACACCCCTCACCCCTTCCTATGCCCCAACCCCCAGCCCAGAGCCTGCATCCAAACTCCGTCCCAAAGACGGCACCACCCCTCACCCCTTCCTGCAAACCCACCCCTTCCTGCACCCGTCCTCCCCCCAGAGACCGCTGTAGGAGCAGGAGCCTGTCATTCCTCTAGTGTAGAAGCGGTCTGTACATCAGTGCACACCGTACCCACCACAGTCTGCATCCATGTTTCAACCCTAGAACAGGAATTCATAATTAAAGAAAACTTTGTTAATAATCAGTGTTCCATTAAATTTATTTTAAAACGTGTATTGGAAGGGGGGAAACCTGGAGAACGGGGTATGTAACCGCAGATCCAAGTCAACAGTCACTGAAACAGGCTCAGGTTCAGCTTCTCTGTAAATCAAGTGGACAGTCATAGGTTACCCTGCTCTCCAAGGAACCTAGCTTTCAAAGCCTCCCGGATGCACAGCGCTTCCCGCTGGGATCTTCTATCGGCACGGCTGTCTGGCTGAGCGTAATCAGCAGCCAGGCGATTTGCCTCAACCTCCCATCCCGCCATAAAGGTCTCCCCCTTGCTCTCACAGAGATTGTGGAGCACACAGCAAGCAGCAATAACAACGGGGATATTTTTTTCGCTGAGGTCTGAGCGAGTCAGTAAGCTCCGCCATCTCCCCTTGAGACGTCCGAAAGCACACTCCACCACCATTCTGCACTTGCTCAGCCAGTAGTTGAATAGTTCCTTCTCAATGTCCAAGGCGCCTGTATAGGGCTTCATGAGCCAGGGCATTAGCGGGTAGGGTGGGTCCCCGAGGATCACTGTAGGCATCTGCACATCCCCAACCGTTATTTTGTGGTCCGGGAAGAAAATACCTGCCTGGAGGCGTTTAAACAGACCAGAGTTCCTGAACACACGCGCGTCATGAACCTTGCCCGGCCACCCGACGTAGATGTTGGTAAAACGTCCCCTATGGTCCACCAGTGCTTGCAGCACCATAGAAAAGTAGCCCTTTCGGTTAATGTAATGGCTGGCCTGGTGGGCTGGTCCCAGGATAGGGATGTGAGTCCCATCTATAGCCCCACCGCAGTTTGGGAATCCCATCGTGGCGAAGCCATCTCTGACGACCTGGACATTTCCTAGAGTCACTATCTTTGAGAGCAGTTGCTCAACGATTGTGTGGGCTACTTGAATCACAGCAAGCCCTACGGTAGATTTGCCCACGCCAAAGTGGTTCGCTACTGACCGGTAGCTGTCTGGCGTTGCAAGTTTCCAGAGGGCTTCTGCACAGTCAGGGCTGCTCGCATCAGGGTGTCCTGGCGCTTCAGGGCAGGGGACAGCAAGTCACAGAGTTCAAGGAAAGTGCCCTTACGCATCCTGAAGTTTCGCAGCCACTGTGATTCATCCAGACCTGCAGCACTATGCGGTCCCACCAGTCCGTGCTTGTTTCCGGGCCCAGAATCGCTGTTCCACACCATGAACTTGACCCATTGCCACCATGATCTCCACTGCGCGGCGTACCCTGCTTTGTGAGAGGTCTGCGCCACTCTGTGACTTCCTGTCCTCACCGCGCTGACGGAGCCTCCTCGCCCGATTTCTCAGCAGCTGACTGTGGAAGAGGTGGACGATAAGGTGCGAGGAGTTGACAACGGCCGTAAGTGCAGCGATGATCGCAGCGGGCTCCATGCTCGCAGTGCTGTGGCGTCCGAGCTGTAACCGACCAGAGAAGGGCGCGAACAGATTTCCCGCCAGCGCTTTCAAGGAGAGAGGGCGGGAGTGACGGTTGAATGATGACAGTTACCCAAAACCACCCTCGACACATTTTTTCCCCCAGCAGGCATTGGGGGCTCTACCCAGCATCCAATGGGCAGCGGGGACTGCGGGAACTGTGGGATAGCTTCCCACAGTGCACCGCTTCCAAAGTCGACGCTGGCCCCGTTACTGTGGACTCAGACAGTCGAATTAGTGTATTTAGTGTGGATACACAAATTCGACTTCATAAGGTCGATTCCACAAATTCGAGTTAAGTAGATTCGAAATAGTCTTGTAGTGTAGACGTACCCTAAGGAAGAATAGTCAGGCTTGGCAGAATTCATTTTATATATATGTAAAATTAAACAGATAGCATTGCAGCTAATTTTAAGCATTTTTTCAATGCTCGTTAAGGTAAATTTTCACAATTCCACAAAACACTGGGTATAGCATTTCCTTCCAATTGTTCTCAATTTTAGTTTTTACACTTGTGGGAAATTGGGGGAGGGGGAATACATCAATAGCAAGTCAGACCACAATGATTTAATGTCAGCAGAAACCGAGATTCAAAAAGTTGAAGCTTTATAACCATGAAAACACAGATGGTCACATCACCTGTCAAAAGATGCAGAGTCCACTGGCCTTCAGTCAAACTCGAATAAGTTCTCAAGCAGCCTTGTTCTTACTTTGGGTATCTGTAATTTTCATTTATTATCAATTGAAATATTTTTTCATTGGTTTGTGTGTAGACAGCAAAAGCAACGTTTGCCAACATTTATGAAGAAATAATTTCTTCATAAATTCTTCCAAGCCTGGTGATAATAAACTCTCAGGCTAAAAGCTTGGTTAAACTGGAATCAGTGTTTTCAAGACCTGATTCTCGTTTACACTAACCCTGCTTGTCCCAGTGGAAAGGGGCTGCAGCATCACCAACTTTCATTATTTTATCATGAGTCTTGTGATATTTGGTGTGTTTGATGAAGCTCCAGCTCCTGGAAGCATGTGAGGAGGTGAGACTCTTGGCTTTTGTTTTCTAAACAAAGGAAGTATCTAGTTCTCTTTGTTGCAGAGAAACACTTAAAAATTTCACCGCAGTGCAGTGTAAAGCTCTAAGAAATCAAAAGGTAAATAAAATAATACTAAGTTACTATATTGTTGTTATTAAACCTCATGATTGTGGGGGGCTGGGCTGCTTAAGATTTTTAAAGCACCGTGCCAGTGAGAATTCAGAGCGTAAATCTCTCAGTTACCCAAGGGAAGCCCCCTAAACGAGTGTCATTGTTGATCTAAAACAGCACAGTGAACAGAAAGGGGAACGGACACAGAGGACAAGCTATGGGAACACACAGAGCTGGGCTGTGGGCCCCAATGAGGACATGAGCACAGTCCCCCCAGGCCCAACAACAGTAATTCTGGACCCCAGGGCGGAACACTCAATGGGCCCCCACTGGTGCCCGCATGTACAAGCCGCGCCCACATGGACCCATCTGACATTTGGGTGGTGCTGCACCTGTGCAGGCTGGTGCCCAGCGAGCTGCTGGGTGTGCTCTTCTGGCATGGCCAGGGCTTCCACATGCCCACTCGGCTGCCTTTGCTGCCACCACCGATATCATCCCATCTGCCATAGGTGCTGAATTTTGGTTTTGCCGGTGGGTGCCCCCTCTCGGCTCTGCCCCCTTCCAGAAGGCCAAGCCCCAACTCCACCTCTTCCTCCCCCGCTCTGCCCCCTAGGTCCCCTCCGCCAAGTGCCTCCTGCCAACTCCTTTCTGTCCCTCCTGCTTTAAGGGTGAGGTGTGTGTGTTTGGCTCAGTCTTCCTGTCCAAAATGGCAATTTCCAGCATATTTGTACACACACTTCCTTCATATTCTAGTTATTGAATGTGTCTATCACTGGTATCATAGCAATCATTATTAAAATAGCAATGAACTACAGCATTACATTACTATGAATTACAGTGTATTAAAATCATTACACTCAGCTACAAGCTGCCTTCACTGACACCCCTGTGTAAAGACACTGTGTTCACTCTGTGCCTCATCTTTCTCTGCTCCCCACCCCCTGGGAGCTCTGTCTAGTGCCCGCAGAGGAGGTTGCCCCTCCTCAGGTACGAAGGGTGGCCTAGTGGTTCAAGCACAGGCCTGGGGCTCAGGTGTCCTCGGTTTGGTTCTCTGCTCTGCCACTGACTCCCTGCTTAGTATTTGGAAAGTCACTTCACCTCTGGATGCCCTAGATCCCACCTGCCACATGGAGATCCTGCCTCCTAGGCTGAATCCCTTCATGGCTGTGTGATGATGGGGGAAATGGAGATACCAAGGTGAGTAGTTTGGGCTCCATGCAGGGGGGCACAGGAGATGGAGGGGCTCAGGCCAGCTCCATGGGGGTGGGGCATCAGCCCATCTTCTGCCGGGGTCATGGGCTGCTCCCCCCCACCCCCCCAGTGTGGCTCCTGCTGTGGTCCAGGGCTTCTCCCACCCACCCTGAATGGCCTTTGTCATGGTCCGGGACTTCCCCTGCCCCCACCCAGCAGCCAGTGTCCAGGGCTGCTTCTCCTCACCCCTGCTCAGTGCAGCTCCTGCCAGGGTCGGGGGCTTTTCCTTCCCCTAATATGCCACTGGCACCCATCCAGCATGTGCGCCTAGGAGCCGTGCAGCCTGCTGGGGCGATGTCAAAGGGCCTGGGGCTCCCAGCTGCTGCCACCACTACCAGGCACTTGCAGCTGCCACGACTGGAGGCCCCGGACGTCAGACGGTGGGTTCCTGTTTGTGGGTTGCTAAGCAAAGACACACACCCCTCTGCAGCCCAGATTTAGGCACTTATCCATGAGAGGGGTGTGACTTAGAACATCCCTTCCCCCCTTGTCGGCATTTCCCATTGGCCAGCTTACATGGCTCCCCTCCTACTGAGGTGCCTGTGTTACCCACAGATTGGCATTGTCTAGGGAGTTTAGACCCCTGACTCACCTCCGAGGGTCACAATGTCGCTGTTCCTGTGATTTTCTCACTGCCTAAAAGTTACTCACTGTGATGCTCAGCATTGCAACACCCGAGTCCCTTCACGGATTGCCCCCTGTGCAACCGTTCACCGCTCCGCAGAGAACAGCTGAGCAATTCCTGATTGACATGGGTATGCACAGGACAGATGCAAGCACAGGCTGGTTAGTGGCACATCACAGTAAAACCCAAACTCTCTTCCTACAGGTGCAATCAGTGCCGGCTCCAGCTTTTTTGCCACCCCAAGTGGTGAAAAAAAAAGAAAAAGATAAAAGGAAGAACCCGATTGAGCTGCCACCAAAGAGGCAGACAGTGAATGAAGGACCCGCTACTGAATTGCCGCCAAACACTGAAGCGGGCAGATTGAGCCACTGCTGAAGTGCTGCTGCCGCCAATCTGGACGTGCCGCCCCGACAACTGACGCACTGACGCCCCTTTCTATTGGCCGCCCCAGGCACCTGCTTCCTTTGCTGGTGCCTGGAGCCAGCCCAGGGTGCAAAGTAAAAGGAGCTCAGAAGGAGCTTCAATAACTACAGCACGGCAAGAAGATCCCCAGCTACTGAGAACAGTTTTCTTTATGGCACTAAGATAGCACCAATGGCCAGGAATGAATATAGGGAATTAATGAGTTACAGTCTAACTTTCAGTAACATGTAATAAATTTCCCCATCCTGCTCACGTTCCCTTTCCTTCCATACCGTCCTTTTCTATTCATCATTGTTCTAGCCTCACTTTCCATCCGTCTTTATTTCCCTGTGTCTCTCCTCCCTGTCACAGATCATCCCCCTTGGCTGCTCTCTTCTTTCCCTGATCTTATCCCTTCCCCTCGTGCTGATCCTCGGCTGGGAGCCCCCAGTGAGATCTAAGGACACAGATCTGTACAAAACGCTCCAGGCTGCTGCTGCTTCTCCCCAGCCCCCCAAGCCCTGATTGATCAATGCTGGGTCCCTGCCACCCCCACCTCCGCCTGTCCCCTGCCCAGCTGTTAGTGCCACCCCCAGCCCAGCCCCAACCTCTGCCCCTCAGGGCCCCTCCTGTAGCCCCAGGGGTTCTTCCCCCTCCTCTCCCCATCCCTGAGGCTGCAGAGAGGGAGCGGGAGGTGCTTCCAACAGCCATAGAGATGAGGAGCCAGGGGCTGGGTAGACGGGAGTCCTCCAAGGTCATAGAGACTTGGGTCCATGAGGCTAGAGAGGTTGATTTTCGGTTTCTGCCTCTGCTGCCTGTCTCAGGGACACAGGCTGAGCTGGGATTTCCACACCCAGAGCCAGGGTCGGATTCTCTCCCCAGGGACGGAGCCCGGCGGGAAAGTGAAGATCGGGGCCTCGTCACCAGCATCGATAAATGTCACCTGCCCCCGGTCACAGTCCAGACAAACCTGGATCCTGCTGGGGACCCGGCTCAGGGGCAGGGGGGTCTCAGGGGAGGTGAGAGCCTGGAAATGATCCCAGTCCCACTCCACAGCCCAGATCCCCCCCTCAGGGCTGAGGCTGATCCCTCCCTTCCTCCCCCCAGACTCTCTGGCCACCCCCACAGCCCAGCATTGCCCAGATCCCATTTCCAGCTCCACCTCCCAGCAATGTCTCCCCGAGGTGAATCCCTCACAGCCCAGCACACAGGGCTCAGTGTCAAATCTCTCAGGGGTGTCGGGCAGATCCTGCCGTGTGTCACCCCATCTCACACTTTTCCAATCCTCAGACAGGACGAGGTGGGGATGAGCCGTGTCTGGATCCAGAGTCACATTCGCTGGGGAGAGAGAATCAGAGTGTTAGGGGCAGAGCTCAGCCCTGGGGGAGGGTTTGAAGTGTCAAGTGACAGAATCTGCCCCAGCTGGGGAGTGACTCAATCTCCTTCCTGCAGGATTTACCCGTCAGCTCTGAATGGGGACCAGCTGTGAGATGTCAGCACAGTGCAGGGGAGAGTCACACCCAGTGATGAGCTGCCAAAATATTAACTGGTTCCCTCTGCCTCACCCCACAAGGGGGTCATGCCCCCCCCCGGACTCCTGCCCCATCCAACCCCCCACGTTCCTTGACAGCCCCCTCCCCAGGACCCCTGCCCCATCCACCCCCTTCCCTGTCCCCTGATTGCCACCTGCCAGCCCATCCAACCCCTTCTCTCATTCCTGATGGCACCCCGGGACCCCTGCCCCACCCAACCACCCCTTCTCTCTGTCCCCTGACAGCCCCTGGAACCCCTACCCCTGACTGCCTCCCACCACCCCATCCAACCCCTGCTCCTTCCTGACTGCCGCCCCCAGGACCTTTGCCCCCTTTCAATCTCCGTTCCCTACCCTCTGACCGCCCCGACACTAATCCACCCCCCAAACACCATCCCCTCCCTACTCCCTGCCTCCTTACCACGCTGCCTGGAGGTGGGGGCCGGGCCGGGGCTGGGACCAGAGCCGCTCAGCCGGAGTGAAGGGCGCTCAGCCGGGACTGGGGCCAGGAGCTGGGCAGGAGCTGCGCCGCCCGGCCGAGGTCGCGACCGGACCCGGGAGCCGGGCAGGACCTGCGCCTTCCGGCCGAGGTCAGGGCCGGACCCGGGAGCCAGGCAGGAACCTCATGGCCGGACCCCGGCCGGAGCCACGCCGCCCAGCCGAGGTCGGGGACGGACCCCGGAGCCGGGCCGGAGCCGCGCCGCTCGGCCGAGGTCGGGGACGGACCCTGGGGCCGGGCCGGAGCCGCGCCGCCCGGGGTTGGGGGCCAGGCTGGAGCCCTGAGGTGCCTGGAGGCCTCCTCCCGCTCGCACTCCTGCCCCCGTTCACCTGGGGGAAGCCGCTGCTTCCTTCTCAGACCTCTCAGGCTTCCCGCGTGAATAGCTGATTCACGGGAAGCTGGGGAAGGGGAGAAGCTGGAGGAGCATTCAGAAGAGGAGGCAGAGGCGGAGTTAGGTGAGCTGGGGCTGGGGGAAGGGCAGGGAAGCTGCTAGAGCTTTTGTTAAATTTAAAAGCTCTTTTCGAACCGGTTGTCCCTGGCGGGACAACTGGTCTAAATGGGCTTCTAAATTTAACAACCGGTTCCCGCAAACCGGTGAGAACCGGCTCCAGCTCACCACTGGTCACACCCCTGGCAGAGATGGGCCCTGCAGCAAAAGGGTCACTTGAGCAGGTCTGGGACTCAGGCTCTTTCCTGTCCTGCTGCACATCTTTCCAGGGACGGGATTAGAGACCCACATGTCGGGGGATGGGAGGCAACAGAGTGGTGAGAAACTGAGCTCCTTCTGCTCAGTGCTCACTGACCCGCCTCACCTCTCCCTCCAGATTCCCATTTTAAACCCCATATTCCCAGCTGAGAGAGATTATCGCTGGGGGGACAGAACAGACACATCCCAGCCCTGCGCCTTCAGCCTACGTGAGAGCAAGGGGAGTGTTGGGGGAGAAGGAGCGGGAGGGGAAGGAGGGAGAGCAAGCAGAGAGGTGAATGGAGACATGAAGGAAGGGATCCCAGAGGGGAGAGAAAACCATATTGGATGAGGAGGAGATGGGGCAGGGGAGGCCCAGGGCAGCAGCACGTGGAAGGTTATAGAGAATTTGCTGAGTGTGTGAAAACAGCAACTCACCTGCCTGTTCCCTCCAAGCAGCCACCATCACCAAACCTCCAGGCCCTTCCACCTGCCCACACTCCTACTGCCTCCGCACCAGCCCCATTCAGCTGACAGCCTGCTGCTCTCCCCACCCTCCTGTTCCTGCCAGGCACGGCCGGCCCTCCAGACGCTTCCAAATGCTGCCCCATCCCTCAGTCTTCTGGGCCCTTCCAAATCCCGATGTGTCCCTCTCTGCACTCTCATGACTTTCCCCCTGGGCTCTTTCTGTGCTCTAGCACCAGGGTTCTCGTCACTGGGCACATTTTATTTCCCCACCTCCCTGTTTTGTCACTTGAAATATTTGTTTCTCTCTCTCTCTCTCTAATCTCTGAATTTTACCATTTACACGTCATTTCCTCAGTTTCCAACCTCTGAATTGTTAATCCTCAGTTACTGGGCATTTAACAGACCCAGAATTCAGTTTGCTCCTGGTCCACAGCCCGTGGCTCTGTCCCCAAAGGCCTCAGGCAGGGAGGGGGCTGTGAGCAGGGACAGCCCTGGGGAGCTGGGGGTGGAAGGAGCTGTGTCTTTGGCCCTGTGCTAGGGGCTGGCACACGTCAGTGGCTGTGCAGCCAGGCTGGGCGGTGGGCCCAGGAAGCTCTGCAGGTCGCACTGCACGTGAAGGCAGAGGAGGGGCAGGAGGAGTAGACACAATAGTGTCTGGATTTACTGCTGTACATCAGGCCATGGCTACACAACCTCCCTCCCCTCCCGTGCTATGAAATGCAGGATGCTTGTGAGCTCTGCCCTGAGCAACGAACTCCCCTCCCACGGCCACAGTCAGGGGAAAGCAGCAAAACGTTTCTAACAGCCACTGAGACTGGCACATTGATAGAATCTGAACTTCAGTTACCTTCCTGTACAGGTGGCGCAGAACTTCCCAGCCCTGGAAACACAGAGTCAGAGATGAGAGCTCATCTGAACAAGCACATTAACAGAAATTAGTGTTGTAGAGAGGGAGGCCACTCGTCCGGGATTAAAATAGACAGGCCTCTGTTTGAGAGGTTTGTCTGCTGTCCAGCACAGATGTTAAAATGGATGTGATTTTGTCCAGTGCTGGATGGGGGACATCACTCTGCCCCCTCCATCTCTGAAAAATGGTGTCCCCCATGTGGCATAACCTCACACGCACCATCACGCCAAGGGGGATGGGGTGGCACCGGGGGGCCCAAACCAAACCCGACAGTCTGGAAATGTCGAGCGTTCTGGGAATGACTGAGTGGGTCTTTATGTGTATAAAACGTTACACTGGGGAAAAGATACGTTCCAGAGTTCAGCATCAAGTAAACAGTCCCCAAATACACCTAGGAGCATTTCTCTGTCAGCGGCTACAATTTTAAGACTCTTTTTTCCTTAGCCAGTGACCTGTGTGTGTGTGTATTATGATACAATCTCCAGTTACATGATCACACACTTTTTTGACACAGGACCCCTGCCTCATTCTTTCACTGCCCAGGATGGATGCACAAGGGGTGAGGATTAAGGGTGTACAGGCAAACATAAAACCGGCATTTCCTACTCTCAAGTCTTCAACATTGCAGCCTAAATCATCATCTGTTCGTGGGGGTGTTGTGCAATGTTCTGTACTTGTATCATGTCCCCTCTCACTCCTCTCTTTTAAAGGTAAAAATTCCCAATTTTTTCAATCTCTCCTCATGCTGATTCTCATTGCCTCTCTCTGAGCCCCCGTTTCTTCTTCGCTACCTTTTCTGAGATGGGGTGAGCGGTACCCAACACAGTACTCAGATGAGGGCAAACCACATTGATAGAATGGCTGTATAATATTTCCATGTCATTCACCATCCCATTTTTATGGATTCTCATATTTTGTTTGACCTTTTCCCCAGAGCTGCGCAGTGAGCAGAGGTTTTTGTCAAGCTGAACACAGTGAATTCCCGGTTGCATTACTGAGCTGCTGATGCGCTTATTTTCAAACCCTGTAATGTGAATGAGTTGCTCAATTTTTTCCCTCCATGGTACATTCATTTATCACCAGTGCACTTCATATCCCACCATGTTTCCCTTTCACACAGCTTGGGGTGGGGGTGGGGGAGTAGGTCCCTCTGAATGGCCTCACAGTCTTCACTGGACTTGACTAGCCAACCTGAGCTGTGGCCCCCTGGAAGAATCATCGTTCCTCCCAGGGACCACTCCTGAAATCCCCTGTGCATCCCTCTATTCCTCTCCCACTCCCTAACCTTACCCCTCCCCATACCTCTCCTCTCCTCTCCTGCCCCATCTTCCCCAAGGAATTCCAGAGCCCACACTGGCTCCCTATGGGCCCTTACTGGCTTCCCTGGCTCCTCATGCAGCTTGGATCCCGCTGTGTGTTTGGGGGGCTGCAGTCAGTGTGTGATGCAGGGCCGGTGCTACCATTTAGGCCAACTGGGCAGTTGCCTAGGGCGCCCACATTTGGGGGTGCCAAAAAGCTGTGCTCCCAATCTTTTTTTTAAAGCCTTTCAGTGGGCTGCTGGCGGTGTGCTGACCCAAGAGAACCCCTTGGCTGCCTGCCGGCGGCTCAGACTCCCTCTCCCTCCCAGCGCAGCAGCCACCCCATCCCATGTGATTCTTCTCATTGCCGGCAGTGGTGCCGGGGGCTGGGCAGAGCTCCAGCTCTGCTTAGCGAATGTGGCACATGGCGGGCGTGGGGCGAAACAGCTGGGGTTCTGGAGCAGGGGTGAGCGGGGGTGGGGAGGTGCCAGAGGGCTCCTGGGGGTGGGGAGCTGCCGCGGGGGGGTGCCTCAGGGCGGGGGGAAGGTGCCACGGGGGGGCGGAGCTGCTGCAGGGCTTCGGGGGTGGGAGCGGTGCAAGGTGGCAGTTTCGCCTAGGGCGTGAAACTTCCTTGCACTGGCCCTGGTGCGATGGGGTCTCTATCTGTGTGTATGACCAATGGGTGTCTGTGTGCAGTGAATGTGCTAACCCCTGCTGGCTGCCACGTACCTGTGCCATGGCTAGAGTAGCAGCAGCAGCAGCTTTCTGGGCACATGCAGCCCTGTTAGGGCTTCTGAAAATTGAAACCAGCAGCTAGACCTTAACCTGGCCTGGTCTAGCCCTTTGTCCACCCCTCCCTCCCTGAGCCTCCAGCCCCATCAGGGACTCTAACAGCATCTCGCTGGGAATCCTCTGAGCTCCCAGTGTGCACCCAGAATCACACTGTTGGCCACACACACCTTTGTCTTTTTCATCTTAGTACAGAGCTGTCCCTGCCCCAAAGAGCTAGTGCCAAAAATGTTAGCTGTATGAGAAAAAGGGGACTGGAAGTTTCAGGGCAGGGGAGCTTTAGACAGCGATGCAATAGGGGCTGTAGCTACCTGGGCAGACGACATTTCTTCTCCAGTCTGAAACCAAACAGAGAGAGAGGGATGAGAACTCAGCTGAGCAAATACAGCAACACCAGGGCTCTGGGATGAATAGCAGCTGACTTACACTGAACCCAGGCAAGAGCAAAGTGATTCAGAAGCAGGGACACATTTTGAAGAACTAGATGAGACTCTCCCCATCATTCCATTGAATTTCTACAGCCCCATTCACCAAAGTCAAGGTGCAAAGACTCAGGTCTATGTCACCCTTCTCTAGGCCTAGGTGACCAGGTAGCAGTAGTGTCTAAACATCCCAGCTCACTAGAAAACTCTGCATTTTCCTGTGGGTAACGGTCTGGCCACAGTGATCCCTGCCTCTGCCAGGCTGGATTACTGTAGATCACTGGAATCCACAGTCTGAGTGTGAAGGCTCCAGCTGGTACCTAATGCAGCTGCCGGCCTTCTCCAGGGCTTAGGCCACAGTGACACATCAGGCCCATGTTCCAGTCCCTTCACTGGCTCCCACAGTCCCCTTCTGAGGCCAGTTTAAGGCCTTGGTTTTAATCTGCAAATCAGCTGAAGAATCCAGCCCCAGTGGAGGCTGTTTTGTGAGCCGTCTAGGTAGGAGGCTACAGAGGCAGAGCATTGTATAGAGCACCAGGTTGCAGGGCGGGGGTGACACAGCCACCCCTTTAGTCTGAATTGTACCCTGGGTATGTCACAGTGACACCCTAAATCAAAGCTCACGGGCTAAGCAGGGGATAGAGACACCAAAACCCACTTGAAAATCAGAGCGGGTGGGGACAGGTGTTCCTGCCTAACGCTATGAATTCCCCTTAGAGAGCCCTAGGTACCATTTAACCCTCCCCTCCCCTCTCCCATGTTTAAAGCCAGAGCTGATTTGACTCCATGGAGAGCCCTTATTTCAGTTCAGTGATGGCAAGAGCTGAAACCGCTGATGAGCAGGTCTAGACGTTTTGTTTCTTATCTTGTGTCTACACCAGCACTTTTGTCAGTAAAACTTTTGTCAATTAAGGTGTGAAAAAAGCACGTCCCTGACTGACATAAGTTTCACTGACAAAAGCACAGACGTGGACAGTGCTGTGTTGGCGGGAGACACTCTCCCAGTGACGTAACTACTGCCGCTCGTTTGGGGTGGTTTAATTATGCTGGTGGGAGGTCGGTACAGAGCGGCCACACGGGACACCCGATTGCAGGGCAGCTGCAGTGGTACAGCTCTGCCACTATAAGCCTTAAAGAAACCCAGGAGTTACATTTCCCCAGATTATTGGGTGGGGTCTCAAGTGTTTTCTGGTTTGTGTTGCTAAGAGGAACCCTTGACATTGAACCCAGCCGTGTTGCTGCCGACTCCACCTGGCAGAAGGGTGAGAGATCGAGAGATCCAGAGAGAGTTTCAAACACCACGGAAAAGGCTGCATTCGAGAAACAGAAACACTTACTGAGTTCTCTTTGAAGATCATCTAGGTAACATAGAATCAGAAACAAACACACACTAATTAAGTGCATCTCTTCTAGGATGGAATCAACCCCAGCCTCCATCATGCATCCTTGCCTGTCCTCACAAACCCATTGATCCAGGCTATGGGCAAGGAAACCACTGAGGTCTGGGGAGAAGTCTCTTTCCAACATAAGAACATAAGAACGGCCGTACTGGGGTCAGACCAAAGGTCCATCTAGCCCAGTATCCTGTCTACCGACAGTGGCCAATGCCAGGTGCCCCAGAGGGAGTGAATCTAACACTTGACCCATGTCAGCTAACTAGGCTCACAAGACATGGGCTGGGGGCCTGTAAAATTGAGGTGTAGACGTTTGGGCTCATTTTGTGCCTACACTAAAGTATCAAAAAATAATTGATTATCTGCCATGGACTTAGTTCTGAAAGTTTTGAATTCCTTAGGGAATTAGGGCCAGATTTTTAAAGGTATTTAGGTTCCTAACTCCCATTGATTTCAATGGGCATTCGGTGTCCAAATACCTTTAAAAAGCTGCCCTTAGAGCCCAATCCCAGTTCCTTGCAGATTACATGTTCTCATTCACTTTGCTGGGAGCGTTCGGTGTGCACGGAATGTAATATTGGGCCCTAAAATTATCAATATTATTCTGCTAGTGTTGGATCCTACACGTATTGAAATCTAAGGCACAGCTCTAATTGATGGTAGTGGTGCAGCATCAGGGCATTCCTGTTTTTCTCATTTAAAAAATAAAACACGAGGAGACAAATTTGTACAAAGTTTTCCTTGTTGGAGAAAAGGGCACAACACTTACCGATTTCTGTATCACGTTTCCCTAAAAACAGAAATAAATATAAATTATTATTAGGAGCATTTTTCTCTTGGATATATGGCTGTCTGAGTTTTGTGGAAGTTGGACATTGTGTCTAGCTGTTCATATTACCTGAGCGGTGCGAGAGGGGAATTTATCAGGCTTAATTTCATCCCAATTTCCTTTCAACATAAAATGAAAAAAAGAACAACTCTTCCTCAAATATAAATACACACAAGATCCATGTTGGACCAAATTATTTACTGGTCAGATGAGGCAAGAGGACATTTGAGGGCACAGAGTCCTCCTGGTCCCCCATGTCATGGTGTCTCCAGCACCATGTGGATTTCACCCTCAGAGAAGATACATTTCAAAGAACATTTTCTTTCTGATTCCCTCTTACCCACATACTGAATTGTCATCAATACATTATCACTGATATTTCATGTGATTTTCAAATTGATCTCTCTTTAACAATCATCATCATAAATAATAAAACAGCAAATAACTTAATGGAAAAGGTTCTGTGTGGAGAAAAATTGAACTTACTGATTTCTCCAAGATGTTTCCCTAAAGAAATGAAATAAAGCAAACAGATGTCAATACAAGTTATTTAAGAATATTTTCATTTAAATGCAGTTTTTAAAGGAGACAGTATTTTCATGATATGAATGCCTAGCCTCTAGATAACTAACATTTCATTCATGTTTTACTAGCCATGTGGCCACATTAGAGTTAAGTGTCCAACAGTAACGGACTATTCTCAAGGATTTACAAAAGCAGCAACACCAGGCCTCTGGGATGAAGACCAACTGGCTTAATCAGAACCCAGGCAAGAGCAAACTGATTGAGAAGCAGGGACACATTTTGAAGAACTAGATGAGACTCCCCCCTTCATTCCATTGAATTCGTACAGCCCCATTCACCAAAGTCGAGGTGCAAAGACTCAGGTCCTATGTGATTCATCACTAGGCCCAAGTGACGAAGGTAGCATCAGTGTCTAAACAGCTCAGCTCACTAGGAAACTCTTCATCTTCCGATGGGCAAGATTCTGGCCACAGTGATCCCTGCCTCTGGCACCGCCAGGCTGGGTTACTGTCGATCACTGAATCCACAACTGAGTGTGAAGGCTCCAGCTGGTACCTAATGCAGCTGCTGGCCTTCTCCAGGGCTTAGGCCACAGTGACACATCAGACCCATGTTCCAGTCCCTTCACTGGCTCTCAGTCCCCTTCTGAGGCCAGTTTAAGGCCTTGGTTTTAATCTGAAAATCAGCTAAAGAATCCAGACCCAGTGGAGGCTGTTTGTGAGCCATCCAGGTCGGATGCAGAGCATTGTATACAGCCACCCACAGGTTTGTCAGGGTGGGGGTGACACAGCCACCCTTACTCTGGATTGTACCGTGGGTATGTCACAGTGACACCCTAAATTAAAGCTCACTGCCTAAGCAGGGGATAAAGCTGCTGCCAAAAACCATTTGACCTTCCTCTCCTCTCCCCCATGTTTTAAAGGCCGGAGCTGATTAGACCTCATGGAGAGTCCCTTTGTTTTCAATTCAATGATTGCGAGAGCTGAAACCACTGATGAGCAGGGCTAGGGGCCAGGTCATAAGACCTAGTTTTGGGACAAGGGCTGCAGTGAACATCGGAGACCGCAGCAACAGTCACGGGCTCCCCGGGCTGGAATCCCTGGGTAGGACGCGGAACCTCAGAACGCACCATTGCAGAAGTGGCAGTGAGGGGCCAGCAAGCAGCCGTGAGAACAGCAGTGGAGCTGCGCGGTGGCAGAGGTAACAGCAACCAGAAAAACCAAGCCAGAACCAGAGGCAGAGGCATCAGCCAGTGGTGGCAGAGACAGCAACGGCACTGCTCGATGTCCCTCACCCCTTATGCAGGGATGGGAGGCAGTGAGCAGCCAATTGGCAAAGGTGCCGACTTTCCCTCTGGCCGGTGGGTACGAGACCCCCTGCTCCACCCCAGGCCCCACCCCCATCTCCACCTCCTTCCCCCACCTCATTCCCAACCCCCATTCCTGAAGTCCCACAACCACACCCGAGCCTCTTCCTCACCTCCT